>NW_025721347.1:0-106525 GCF_922984935.1 Meles meles
GACTGCTTAGCTTACGAGACAGCTTACTTTTTGTTGTCCAGGTCCATGGGCACATGGTGAGACTCCTGTCTAGGTGTCTGCTTGGTATAGACCAGAACTCCTTTCTTGGGCTCATGATCCAAGAGCAGATGTTTAGCCCACTGTCAAGGTACCTGCCAACCCTATCAGACAGCTCAGTTGTTGGTCTCCTGGTCCATTGCCATATAGTAGTAGCCTGCTGTCAAGGTGCCTACTTGGCCTGGCAAACAGCTGAGTTGTTTGTCTTGAGGTCCAAGAGTAAAGGGTTAGCCTGCTTAACAGGTACCTGTGTGGCCTAACAGACAACTCACATGTTGGTTTCCAGGTCCAAGGGCTCATGGTGAGTCTCCTGTCGAGGTGCTTGCTTGACATGATAGAGAGCTGCTTTATTAGTCTCCAAGTCCATGAGAACATGGTAAGCCTGCTTTTCAGGTGCCCATTTGCCCTAGCAGAAATCTCAGTTGTTGGTCTCCTGGTCCAGGGGCACGTGGTGAGTCTTCTTGGCCTAGTATAGAGCTGAGTTTTTGGACTCCAGGTCCAAAAGGACATGGAAATGCTTCTGTACAGGTGAATCATTTTCCCAATACAGAGCTGGGATGCAGGACTCATGGATTCTTGGCACTTGAAAAGTGTGTTCTCTGGTCTTACTTGTCTTGTGCTGCACTGGGTGTCAAGCTTGAGGTATGTGGGCTCCTTGTCCACCCAGTGTCTGTGTGACTCATCTGCATAGTGTCAAATGGGATCAGAGGGCTCCCAGTCTTTTGGTTCCTGGTGGGTGTTCTGTTCTGAAGACTGAATTTCTGTTTGTTATGCTGTGTCTGAGATTTCATCATCTGTGGGCTCTGGGTTGCCAAGGTGTCTGGGGAATTAGTTTGTTCACCGGTGAACTGGTTCATATATTTCATGGTCTGAGGACTTGCATTCCAATGGCTCACACAGTGTAAAGTGATGTGGTGATTCTTTATCCCAGTACCAAATTGTTTTATAAAATTCCCTCTATGACAGGTGTCTGGATTCCAGACACTGTGCACATCTGGGCTGGCTGGATGCTCAGGGGCTTCATGTGTCCTGTGCTGAGCCAGGTCGGAGGACTGCAGAGTAGTAATGTGCCCAGTGTTCCCTCAGCACGTGGACTCACCTTTCCTGTACTGAGCGCAATTGTGACCTCAGAGGTGTGGGACCCAGATGGCTGAGAATCCATGGTACTCTTACTTCCAGTGTCCCATTCGCATGGGCCAAGCCAGAGGGTGTCCCTGAGGACCTGGACCATCTTCATAGAGCAAAACAGATCTAGGAGTTCCTGTGTACAGGTTCGAGGACTCTCAGGACCACAGAGGGGAACAAATGCAGGTACTAACATGATCATTGTGTGTAGAGTATTGGAGAGACTCAGGGCAGGAAGAATGGGCTGGGGGCTTGCCATGAGCATGAGATAAGAACAGAGCACAGAGAGGGGGTCAAGATGGCGGGGAAGTAGGTGGAGCTGCCATTTCAACCTGTACCCTAAAGTGAGCTGATTACCTACCAAAGAACTCCGATCACCCATGAAATCAGCCTGAGATCGAAGTATACATGTCTGGATCTCTACAGGAGCAGAAGACACCAGTGACAGGTAAAGCAGAGTGGGAATGTCAGACTGATATTGGAAGATAAACAAAAGGGGGAGGGAGCCACCAGAGGCAACCAATTGGAAAGTAATACCCCAATACGAGAGTGCCCTGTGTCTGGGGACCAGCATTAGCTTGGAGTCTGGTTGAAAGCACTCAAAAAAAAAAAAAAAAAAGAGCAAAGATCACAGGGGGATATTGTGGGAATAGGGGCAGTTAGGGATAGGGGCTTAAGTTCCAAGACCCAGGACAGCCTCCCCTGGTGCTGAGCCAGAGAGAGTGTGGCTGAGAAAGCATATCTTGGTCCCTGAGCCTCCAGCGCACCTGAGCTGCCAGCTCGCCTGAGGGCCTGGGAGCCTGGCCAGACTGCATTCCCTAAACAGAAGTCCCCCACCCTCCCCTGGGAGAAGTGCGCACAGATACTAGCCTGGAGCTCTGGCATCCTGAAAAACCAGGCATTCCCAGCCTGGGCCAGTGGGAAAATCTCAGTGTGTGATCGCTGCTTGGAACCTCTCTGGTGGTCTGGAGCTGCCCAGACAGCCGCTGCTGCCCTGGAATTGGGTACAACAAGGAGATCCTGCATCCCCAGGGACCGTGACTCAGAACCTACTCTGCCAGCAGCTCTGCAAAGCATTCTGAGCCTTCTCTCTGAGAGCGAGGTCTGGGTGCAGTTTTTTCTCCTCTAAACCTCCAAAAACCATCAAAAGCTGTCAAGACTAGAGAAAACAGATGAAAGAACATAAAAATCTCCAGAAAACAAAAGCCTGAAAAAAAAAAAAGCGGTTTCCTCAGAGCCAACCCCCTTGAGGGGGGCAGGAGGACCTAACTCAGGGAACATCATTGTCTGAAAACCCGCGTGGCAGGCCCCTCCAGAAAACCAACCAGGAAGGAAGAAAAAAAAAAAAAAAAGAAGAAGATGACAAGAGAACAACCAGCAGTACTTCATAAATACAACTTTTATTTTTAACTCTTTACCAATATTCTGGTTCTTTATTTTTATATATATAGATAATTTTTTAACCTACTTACCATCACAATGAGATGTCCAGTACATCAAATTCCTTAATACCTTCTAACCTGAACTTTTTGTTACATAAACCCGTGTTTTTCTTTTGCTTTTCTATTTTTTAATTTTTTTAAATTTTAATTTACTTTAGTCTAATTTATTCTTTTTTAATTTTTATTTTCTAATATACATATAGAGTTGAACTTCAAGGTAATCCCCTTTCCCCAATAAATGCTACCCCTATAGGTAAACAAATTTTTAATCCCCCTTTATCTTAGGAAAGTTGAGTCCCTTAACAAAAACATTAAGATACATCCAGGAAGAATCAAAATAAACTTCCTTGCCCACACTTAGGTTCTTCCTTTTTTTTTTTTTTTGCTTTTATATACATATATTTTTTTTTCTCTTGTCATATACTTTTATCAGTCCTTTTGTTTGTCTGTTTTTGTTTGTATACTTCATAAATCTTACCTTGGGGCCCATTTGGGCTGAGCCTTCTCTTCTATCTTCCCTTTTTTTCCTGTCTCTCTCTCTCTCTCTTTTTTCTTTTCTTTTCTTTACTTTTTTTTTGTCTCTTTCTTCTCTATTTCTTTTTCTTTTCTTTTTTCTCTCATTTGGGTGGGGAATCCTGATTGCACAGAAACATTCCAGGGTGCACCTTGACTGCACCACAATTGATACGTCCAGATGCATCTGTTCAGTCATCTCTTACCAAAATGACTAAGAGGAGGAATGCCCAACAGAAGAAAAATACAGAGGATGGACCTTCGGCAACAGTGCTAATGGCTATCGACACAGACAATATATCGGAAAAGGAATTCAGGCTAACAATTATCCAGGCAATAGCTAGGTTGGAGAAAGCCATGGATGACCAAATGGAATTGATTAGGGCAGAACCGAAAGCCACCAGGGATGATGTTCACAATGCTCTCAATGAATTCCAATCTAATCTAAATTCTCTAAAATCTAGGGTAACTGAGACAGAAGATAGAATTAGTGATCTGGAGGAGAAACAGATAGAGAGAAAGGATCAGGAAGAAGCCTGGAACAAACAGCTCAGAAGCCACAAAAACAGAACCAGGGAAATAAATGATGCCATGAAACGTTCCAACGTCAGAATTACTGGAATCCCTGAAGGGGAGGAAAAAGAAAGAAGTCTAGAAGATATAGTGGAAGAAGTTGTCTATGAAAGTTTTCCCAACCTCATGAATGGAAACAATGTTCATGTACTAGAGGCAGAGCGGTTTCCCCCCAAGATTTTAGATTCCCGAAAGTCCTCACAGCACCTAATAGAATGAAGAATTATGCTTCTAGACAGACCCTCTTAAAAGCAGCTAGGACAAAGAGGCTCCTTACATACAGAGGAAAGCCCATTAGAATAATGTCAGTCCTGTCCACAGAGACCTGGCAAGCCAGGAAGGGCTGGCAAAATATATTCAGAGTACTAAATGAGAAAAACATGCAGCCAAAAATACTTTAACCAGCAAGACTGACATTCAAAATGGATGGAGAGATAAAGAGTTTCCAAGACTGGCAAGGCTCAAAAGACAATGCAACCACCAAGCTGACACTATAGGAAATATTAAGGGGGTTTCTATAAAAGAGAAAAAAATCCGAAGAATATCATTGAACAGAAATACAGAGACAATCTACAGACAGAAAGCCTTCAAAGGTAACACGATGTCAATCACAACCTATCAATAATCACTCTCAATGTGAACGGCCTAAATGCGCCCATAAAATGACACAGGGTTGCAGATTGGATAAAAAGACAGGACCCATCCATATGTTATCTACAAGAGACCCATTTTGAACCTAAGGACTGAAAGTGAAGGGAAGGAGAAGCATTTTTCATGCCAATGGGCCTCAGAAGAAGGCCAGGGTAGTGATTCTCAAATCAGATAAATTAGATTTTAACCTAAAGACTGTAGTCATAGATACAGAAGGACACTGCATCATTCTTAAAGGGACTATCCACCAAGATGATCTAACAATTGTAAATATCTATTCCCCCAATATGGGAGCAGCCAATTACATAAGAAAACTATTAATCAAGATAAAGAGACACATTGATATGAATACATTGATAGTAGGAGATCTTAATACACCTCCCTCAGTAATAGACAGATCATTGAAGCAGAAAATTAATAAAGAAATAAGAGCATTGAATGAAACATTGGACCAGATGGACCTCATAGACATATACAGAACATTCCACCCTAAAACAAAAGAACACTCATTCTTCTCAAATGCACATGGAACCTTCTCCAGAATAGACCACATACTGGGTCACAAAGCATGACTCAACTGATACCAAAAGACTGACATTATTCCATGCATATTTTCAGGTCACAATGCTTTGAAACTGGAGCTCAATCACAAGGAAAAGTTCAGAAGGAACTCAAACACCTGGAAGCTAAAGACCACCTGGATTAAGAATGCTTGGATCAACCAGGAGATCAAAGAAGAACTTAAACAATTCATGGAAACCAATGAGAATGAAGACACTTTGGTCCAAAACCTATGGGAAACAGCAAAGGCAGTTCTAAGGGGGAAATACATAGCCATCCAAGCCTCCCTGAAAAAAATTGAAAAATCCAGAATACACCAGCTGTCTCTACCCCTTAAAGAATGGGAGAATCAAAAACAAATCAAACCAACTCCACACCCAAGAAGGGAAATAATCAAGATTAGAGCAGAGATCAATGAGGTAGACACCAGAGATACAGTAGAATGTATCAATGAAACTAGAAGCTGTTTTTTTTAAAAAATCAATAAGATCGATAAACCATTGGCCACACTAATCCAAAAGAAAATAGAGAAAGCCCAAATTAATAAAATTATGAATGAAAAGGGAGAGATCACAACTAACACCAAGGAAATAGAAACAATCATCAGAAATTATTACCAACAGTTATATGCCAATGGTGCTGGGAAAACTGGACAGCTATACGTAGAAGAAGGAAACTCGACCATTCTCTTACACCATACACAAAGATAAACCTGAAATGGTTAAAAGACCTCAACGTGACACAGGAGTCCATCAGAATCCTAGAGGAGAACATAGGCAGTAACCTCTTTGATATCAGCCACAGCAACTTCTTTCAAGATATGTCTCCAAACGCCAAGGAAACAAAAGCAAAAATGAACTTTTGGGACTTCATCAAGATCAAAAGCTTCTGCACAGCAAAGGAAACAGTCAACAAAACAAAAAGGCAACCCATGGAATGGGAGAAGATATTTGCAAATGACAGTACAGACAAAAGGTTGATATCCAGGATCTATAAAGAACTCCTCAAGCTCTACACACACAAAACAGATAGTCCTATCAACAAATGGGCAGAAGATATGAACAGACACTTCTCTAATGACGATATACAAATGGCTATCAGACACATGAAGAAATGCTCATCATCACTAGCCATCAGGGAGATTCAAATTAAAACAACATTGAGATATCACCTGACACCAGTTAGAATGGCCAAAATTAGCAAGACAGGAAACAACGTGTGTTGGAGAGGATGTGGAGAAAGGGGAACCCTCTTACACTGTTGGTGGGAATGCACGTTGGTGCAGCCACTCTGGAGAACAGTGTGGAGATTCCTCAAGAAATTACAAATAGAGCTTCCCTACGACCCTGCAATTGCACTGCTGGGTATTTACCCCAAAGATACAGATGTAGTGAAAAGAAGAGCCATCTGTACCCCAATGTTTATAGCAGCAATGGCCACGGTCACCAAACTGTGGAAAGAATCAAGATGCCATTCAATGGACGATTGGAAAGGAAGATGTGGTCCATATACACGATCGAATATTATGCTTCCAACAGAAAGGATGAATACCCAAATTTTGTAACAACATGGTCGGGACTGGAAGAGATTATGCTGAGTGAAATAATTCAAGCAGAGAGAGCCAACTATCACAATGTTTCACTTATTTGTGGAGCATAACAAAGAACATGGAGGACATGGGGAGACAGAGAGGAGAAGGGAGTTGAGGGAAACTGGAGGGGAGATGAACCATGATAGACTGTGGACTCTGAAAAACAACCAGAGGGGTTTGAAGTGGGGGGGTGGGAGGTTGAGGAACCAGGTGGTGGATAATAGGGAGGGCACGTACTGCATGGATCACTGGGTGTTGTATAAAAACAATGAATACTCTTATGCTGAAAATAAATTTAAAAAATATTATTTTTCTCACCAATAAATATTGAATTGAATTAAATAATCCTTATGTATTTCAGCTGATTGTCTTATTAATAACCCTATTAAGCTACTTGATGTGTAATCTGTATTACTACATATTCTAACATTTTATTTAAGCTTTTATTCATCACATAAAAGCTACATGGTAATGACAACTTTTAAAATACACCATTGATCCTTGTTTCCTTTTTACTTTTTTTCTAAATTACATAAAGATAATTGGTTGGTTTCATTTGGTTTACATTATTTTGAAAGTTTTTTAGTGGCAAAGAATGCAGAAACATATCACTATGGACAGAGCTACACAACATACAGAACAGTCTTTTACATGTTCTCTCTCAGCAGTTCTCCCAATATTCTCATAGAATTATAGTTGCTCATGGTGCCACTAATCGGTGGCATGCCAAACATCTTTATTAGTAAAATTGTTTTGACTTTTACTCATTTTACTATATTTCTTGGCACTCCTGGGTATTTAAGAGACTGCTCCCTAGTTTTCTGTTTAAGTAGGAGTTATTAGAAAATAAATTAAAGACCACTCTTGACCTTCAACTCTGAGTTTGATATATCAAAGATCAATTTCTAGAACAAAGCTTGGGGAGTCTGAACAAAAGAAATAGATTGAACAATCCAAGTCATTCATCCAAGAAAAATTCAGGCAAGCCAGTGGTAGCTGGCACACCAGGGGCAACTTCCTCCATGAGACATGTCCATCTCTTCTCAGGGCCATCTACTTCGTCCACCTTATTTCCTAACGCTATCCCAAAGGAAGAAAGCAAAATGCTTTAACTCACAAGACTGCCTTAACTCCACACTGTGAATTCACAAGACTGTTTGTTTACATGAACACATACACACACACACACACACACACACACACACACACACACACACTAATTTTGTTTTGTTTTCTGATTATAAAAGCAACACATTATCTTTTTGAGATTATATACCTACTAAATTTTAATGGAAACTAATCTATTACTGACTTTCTGGTATATGGATGTTTATGTATACTTGAAGGTACCATCATGCCCTTAACATTCTGGAGGAAATCTTCTTTGATCCCACATTAATATATACCTATCATAGAGGTATCTTTTGATATTTTTTCTCTACAAGTTTTCCATATTAAGTAGCATTCTCACCTTAAATGATGGCTTTCCAGGTGACCTCTAAAAGGCAGGGCAATGGAATCTTTGAAATAGACATCCTTAACCCAAAGCCAGATGTAACAGTGTATTCTCCCTATGTACTTGGTGATGAATTATTTGAACCATCAGTGCAACCCAGAACATTTAGAATATCATGCAACATTCTGACTGAAAGCAAAAGCACAGTGAAATTTTGTGTGTTAAGTTTTTCCATTTCAGGAGCCCTGAAGGCCTGACCTTCATTGTTCCTAAGCACAGACAGCCCTTAAATTGCCTTGGCAGCCTAGAAATATCTCCTGCTGAATACATCCAAAGTGTATCCTCTCTTTCAGCAAGTCAATGTTGCCATGTCCAGAATTCTAACAAACTACTTTTAAAATGATTTTATTTATTTGTTTGACAGAGATAGAGACACATTGAGGGAAAGAACACAGCAGGGGGAGTGGAAGATGGAGAAGCAGACTTCCCACTGAGCAGGGAGCCTGATGCAGGACTCAATCTCAGGACCCTGGGATCATGACCTGAGCCAAAGTCATATGCTTAAGGACTGAGCTGCCCAGGTTCTCCCTAACAAACTATTAATAACGGTAAGGTATTACAAGAAATGAATTGGTGTAAATATGTATGGAATGTACAAAGTGCAATTAAAATTCCCGGGGAAAGAGTTGAGTGGGTTCAAATTTTAGAATGGATGCTTGTTAGGAGTTAAATTATAGGAGTGAAATTCAAAGGAAGAATAATAAACCAAATGCCTTTCAGTAATAATAAGTGTCTCTCTGAAGCAAAAAAAAAAAAATATTTCACTATGATTTTATTTTTAAATGTTTATTTATTTATTTTGAGAGAGAGGGAGAGAGAGAGGGAGAGCACACAAGTGGGAAGGGCAGAGGGAGAAGGAGAGAGAACCTCAATCAGACATCAGACTCTACACCTAGCACAGAGCCTCCTATGGGGCTTGATTTCATGACACTGAGATCACAACCTGAGCCAAACTCAGGAGTTGAACATTCAACTGACTATGCCACTCAGGGACCACTATAATTTTAATTTTCTGAAATGTAACTCCAGGCCTCCATCATAGATTCCAGGAATTTATATATTTATAGATAATACATATAAAATAACAAAACCCTGCCTTTTTAGACACATCCCCTGGGGATCAGAAAACAAGTCAGATGAAGGAAACATTCATAAAGGAGGTAAACTAAGTGGGTCAAAATTGGGAAGCTCATGGACAGCTGAATAACTGCCCAGGAAATAGGAAAAAAAAATCCAGAGGAAGTTTTTCCCCTATTAAGAGTGTCACCATCGTCTCAGGAATAATCATTATAATTACTTGCATCCTCAACCTGACAAATATCCAGGATGTATGTTAAAAACCAATAACTGGAAAAAACAAAAAACAAAAAACAAAAAAAAATTAAAAAATAAACTAGGGGTGGTTCAAGATTTTGATCTGGAGAGAGGTTGAATTATGTTTTCACATGTCAATAAGCCATTTCCAACTATTCATCAGGCTAATTGTCCTTGCTGCTTATTTTACTAAATTATTTGAATAAAATTATTCATAATTTTAATGAATATATGTTTATTAGATATATTGAATTCAATTATTTTGAATACATCAGATGCATTATATTGAATATATACTCATTTAAAAAGTTCATTTCTTTTTCTTGTGCTTTTTAATATTCATATCTATTATTTAATACCCAGGCTATTGTCCAGAACAGGTTATTGTCCAGAACAGATTTGAATGATAATAATCATCATCTTTCTTCCTGATTTTAATGGGCAGCCTGGTAGTAGATGTTTAATTTTGTTAACAAAAATATTTTAAGGGGCGTCTGGGTGGTTCAGTGGGTTAAAGCCTCTGCCTTCGGCTCAGGTCATGATCCCAGAGTCCTGGGATCAAGCCCTGCATCAGGCTCTTAGCCTGCTTCCCTTCCCATCCTCTCTCTCTCTCTGTCTGCCTCTCTGCCTACTTGTGTTCTCTGTCAAATAAATAAAATCTTTAAAAATATTTTGATAGGAGTAACAATTCATCGTATAGGATGCACAAATATTCCTAAGGAAGGAATGCATAAATTTGTAATATATTTACCTTTCCATAGACAGTCTTAGCAAATATTTTGAACTTCAATTTCTTGATTAAAAAAAAAGTCCATAAACAAGGCACATCTAGGTACATAGGTAACAAGTGTTCTCAAATTTTTAAATGTATGTTGAAGCCCATCAAGATTTGACATCTTCAGGGGCGCCTGGGTGGCTCAGTGGATTAAGCCGCTGCCTTCGGCTCAGGTCATGATCTCAGGGTCCTGGGATCGAGCCCCACATCAGGCTCTCTGCTCCTCAGGGAGCCTGCTTCCTCCTCTCTCTCTGCCTGCCTCTCTGCCTACTTATGATCTCTCTCTCTCACTGTCAAATAAATAAAATAAAATCTTTAAAAAAATCTTCTTTTTTTGATATCTGGGTCCCTGTATTTATCATGTTTGGCTGTCAAGTGGGCACACCGGGGAAGGTGTAAGGAGAGGAAAGAGACATAAGCTAACAGTCACCCTGGATTAACTTCAGTCTAAGTGTGCAATTACTTTTTCCTGATCTTGGAAAACTGGAACCAGTAACCACAAATTTGACAGCATCTTTTTTTTTTTTTAAATTCAACTGACGCTTCTCCAGTATTTATTTACAGAAAATTTAACATGTGATAACTATGTTATATTTTTTTCACATGTTAAAGCCATGTTTTATGATGCACAATTTCAAGATAATGGACTATTTACAGTCATTGAGTCAAGTTAATGCAATGGCTGTATTGAAGCAATAGAGAAACATGGAGACATGAAAATAAAAAAAAAATCAATACCCTCAAGACTTTAAAAGGCTTTTTGAAACTGTAGAGTGTTCCAAAGAATCTTGTAGGTGGCTGTTTCATGATTGCATGGAAGAGATGATAGGGAACTTGACTGCCTATGTATTAGTTGGAACCATTGATTTATTTGGAAATTATGGCACAAATGGAAGAGAACTAAGTTTGAAAATCTTCCAGCCTTTCAACAGAAGATAACAGTTCTGGTTTTGAAGATTGGGCAGGTAATTTCTTCTGAAGGTGGTACCTTTAGTAAGCTGGAAAAAACCATGGCTGCTATTTTATTCACAAAATATAAAATGAATCCTTATTTTATAATAATGTATTAAACATTGAATAATGTTAACTTGTAGGCATTGAATTTCCTACATCTTATAAATCTTACTTAGTCTGCTACAAAGCTAAAGATAGAATTTAGTACACTTCAGAGCATAATATATATTTATTCTCCTAAAATAGGTTTATCTTATGTTTTGAAAGCATGAGTATATGGAAAGTGAACCTTGCTATCCAGGACACAGACATCGATATCTAGGCAGTAAAGGGATTATGTTGCCTTGTTACTTTAAGTGGATCCAAACACTGGAAGCACCAACATCAGCATCAACTAGGGATTTTGGAAAAGCAGAATCTCAAGACATATTCTGATCTGCTAAGCAGAAAGCTCCCATTTGAATAATCAACACATTAAAATATGATACTCTTTCACCTATATGATTATGTGGTATGATATTATTAGGAAAACCTAAATAAAAATTACATTTACATGCAAAACAACATAATATGGAGTATGCATAAACCTACTGACAGATGTATTCTGTCAGATGTGTTAGTTGGTTCCAAGGGAATATGTGTTAGTTGGTTCCAAGGGGAATATTTGCAGCAAGAGAGCTTGGCACATTCTTCAGTAGTATAAACAAAGTATATTACTCTTACCAGAGATGGTGGCTGGGGAATATTTGAACAAATCTGCAAAAGGCCCATCATTTCCCATATCTCCTTTATCACTCAAATTCGGGAGCTACTCAACATAAAAGAAATCTTATCAACACTTGAGTTCCATAGCTCCTTTATGATCTTTCCTTGAATACAAAGTATGCCAGCTCCTTCAGGTTGACAACAAAGAATCTCCTGAAATCTGACCCTTATGTTTTCTGAAATGAAGTCAAACTCTTTCCTTAACATATGATGATATATATATATCATGATAATATATATATATAATTGCATACTGCTCACATTTTTACGAATTAAGTAATAGTTATATATACAATTAAAATGACTAGCTTTTAAATAAAATAATAACATGTCACTATCTTATAAATGATATGAAATAAGCAAAAAGATAAGCTAACATCAAGTTCTCAAAGTTTTTTTTTTATTTAGACTTATTTTTATTTTTTTAATTTTTTTTAAAGATTTTATTTATTTATTTGGCAGAGAGAGATCACAAGTTGGTAGAGAGGCAGGCAGAGAGAGAGAGAGAGAGAGAGAGAGGGAAGCAGGCTCCCTGCTGAGCAGAGAGCCCGATGCGGGACTCGATCCCAGGACCCTGAGATCATGACCTGAGCCGAAGGCAGCGGCTTAACCCACTGAGCCACCCAGGTGCCCCATTTTAGACTTATTTTTAAAATAATAAACTGGTGATGTTAAATATCCACTAATTCAACAATTAAGTATATATCATCTATTTCTTGTTAGACATTGAGCTAGCTTTGAGAAAATAAAATAAAATAAAATTTTAATGTTGAGAGTTTACAGAACAAATGTATGCTTCAGAGTGGGTATTTTCCTCAAAGCAGGTCATGCTGGGAAAACAATAAAATACTGGAAAATTATAATTTTAATCAACAGAAACAATATTTTATACTTTTACTTAAGGAAGCTTAGAGATGAATCAACAAACAAACATGCCCAATCTTTACAGGCTATATAAATGGTGCTGAATTCCAGGAAGGAGATGAGCAGATGGGTAAGTTACACATCAGAATCACTTGAATCAACAATGGGAATGATGGATGATTGGATCCAAAAAAGAATATACATGACTCTGCCTTTGTAAATGTTTTACCTTAAAAAATTATATATGTGTATGTATGTATATATATCACATTTATAACATTCTACCTCAGGCACCCTGAAGTAGAACATTTAAGCAATCCAAAGAACTAAAACTTTTGAACTACTAGAGAAATATGTGATCTTATTAAATTTTTAAAAGAGCTTCATTAAAGAATAACTGATACTCCAAGACATCCTGCACATTTAATTTATAGAATTTGATACACTTGGTCTTATGCCAAAGCCCATGATATCATCACTGTAATTAAGATAATAAACATATCCATAAGCTCCAAGAGTTTTCTGATGTCCCCTTTTGTCCCCAGTAG
The DNA here is from genome assembly GCF_922984935.1 of Meles meles. Taxonomy (NCBI): domain Eukaryota; kingdom Metazoa; phylum Chordata; class Mammalia; order Carnivora; family Mustelidae; genus Meles; species Meles meles. The sequence goes on from NW_025721347.1 coordinate 13,250, forward strand.
TACTTGTGATCTATCATGTCAACAGAAATATAAATGCACAGTAGTGCACTCTTAGCTGTTGTACGGCCAATCTCTAGAATTTATTCTCCTTATATAATGAAAATGTTACAGATCATTAAACTATTTAGATCATGGAGATTTCTTAAACTGTTTAAACTGTAACTTTCTTACCCTTAAAATGGAAGCAGTACAATTAATCCATAGAGAGAATTAAAGATAAAATAACTTGCACAAACTCTTCAGTCCAGTGAGGAGGAGAACAAGTAATGCTGCTTGAGTTATAATTTATGCACTCTCTGGTGATTTCTCTACACCCTCTGATGAAACTGGGAAATTGAGCAAGGAACTCCAGGATGAGGTCAATGTTTAGCTATGTGGCATTGAGATGAATGATCAAGATGAGCATTTAACAGCATTTAACATTCTGTCATCAGTGCTATCCCATTTTAAGGGACTCATACTGCAGCAACCTGTGATAATGGCTTCTGGAAGAGTGCTGATTTCTAGCATCATGATGAGAGCTGGAGAGTGATGGCTTTAGGGATAGGTGTGACTGCCAATTACATCAGGCTGATGATTTGGGGAAAATAAACAAACAAGAAAAATATACTGAACATCTGAAACCAAATTGGGGGTGTTAGAGATTGTTTAGGCAAATCAAGACAAAAAACAAACAAACAACAACAACAACAACAACAACAAAACATAAATGGTGGCAAGTTTTAAGAATGATTTTCAGAGTAAAAAAGATGATCAGATATAGCTGGAAGGCTGCCTCTTCCAAGTTCTAGAAAACACCACTTTGAGCAAATGAGAGGATCTCTGGCATAATTAACAGTAATAATAATGATATACCAGGTCTGAATGCTACTGTCCCTTCGATATCACTGCAAAAGTCCACTAGTAATAACAATTTCCTCTGCAAGTATAATAACATTTCCTCAAAAAGTGTAAAAATAACATTGCTTATTAATGAATTTGGCTTAAAATTAACAACTCTAAAAGTTCAGATGTAAGTGTTGGGCTCTAGATTTTAATTCACTCATGCTTGGATATATAACTCAATTTACAACATGATTTTTCCCTTAACCAATTTGGAGAGAAAAGGCCAGAAAACAATGAGGGGACCTAAGCACTGAGGTTTAGATTAATTGTTAAAACAAAACATCATCAACAACAAAACAGGCTAAAGATTATATCTACTTTTGTAATGTTTTTCTATCTTATTTTGCATTTAAAAACACTATTTTTAGACTAGCTTTGCTCATAACAATATCAACATGCACCTTTCCAAATTAACCTCCTGCACCACAATGATACTTTTTTTTTTTTGTAAAGATCAACCTACACTGAAACATCATCATCACTAATGTACATATTAACATTATGATTCACTCTTGGTGTTGCATATTCTATGGATTTGACAAGTGTATGACATGTAGACAGTATGGTATTATACAGAGTAGTTTCATAGTTTCTAAGAATCCTCTGTGCTCTACCAATCTATCACTCCAAAGAAATCCCCTGGCAACAACTGAAATTTTTCTACCTCTACAGATTTGCCTTATCCAGAATTCACATAGTTGTGATTATAAAGTTTGAAACGTTTTAAGATTGAGTTACTTCACGTATCAATAAACATGGAAGATTCATCCATGTTTTTTTCATTGCTTGATAGCTCAATTCTTTTTAGGCTCGAATAGTATCCTTTTGCCAAAATATACCACAATTTATCCATTCATCTACTGAAGAGTATCTTGCTTACTTCCATGTTTTGGCAAGTAGGAATAAAGTTGCTATAGATATCTATGGACAGGTTTTATTTGAACATAAGTTTTCAATCCCTTTGAGTAAATGCCAGAGAATATGATTATTGGATTGTATACTAAACATATATTTAGGTGTTGTTTGTTGCTGTTGTTGTTGTTTTAATAAACCATCAGGATGTTTTCCAAAGCTGTTACCCCATTTTGCATTTCTTGAACAATGAATGAGAGTTCCTGTTGATCTATATACTCACCAGCATTTGGTGGTGTCATTATTCTGAATTTTGACCATGCTAGTAAATGTGTAGTGGTATTCCATTGTTTATATGTGCATTTCCTGATGACAAAAGATGTGGAAGCTCTTTCAATATGCTTAATTGCTATCCATGTATCTTTTCCGGTGAGGGGTTTTTTAAGTTCCTTGGTTCATTCTATAATTTGATTTTTTAGAGTTGACTTAACATTTATTTGTATATTTTGGATAACAATCCTTTTTTAGACATGTCTTTTCCAAATATTTTCTCCCAGTCTCTGTTATTAGTTTATTCATGTTACTATAATAAATATACCATAGCCTGGATGGCTTATGCAATAAATATTAATTTGTCACATTTTGGGAAGTTGAAAAGTCCAAGATCAAGAAGTTGGCAGATTTAGTTCCTGGTGAGGGCTCCTGAATTTTTTGTTTGTTGTTTGTTGTTTTGTTTTGTTTTTGTTATGTTATAAAAATTCTAATCCCATTAATAATGATTCTGTTCTCATGACCTCAGCACTTCCCAAAGGCTCCATCTCTGAACAATATCACATTAGAGATTAGTTTTTAACATATGAATTTTAGGGGGAGACAAATATTCACTCCATAGCCCTTATCTTGTCACTTTCTTGACGGTTTCTTTCACAGAACAACAACAACAGAAAAATAATTGAGGGAAGCTTGTCAATTTTTTGTAATAGATCAAGCCTTTGCACTGAAAAATGATAACCATCTCAGGATCATCTAGATTATCTCCAATGGTATCTTCCAGGAAGTTTATAGTTTTCTGTTTTATATATAGGTCCATGATCCATCTTGAGTTCAGTTTTTTGTAAATGATATAAGCTCTATGTTTGGATTTCTTTTGTTTTGATTTGATTTGTTTTGTTTTGTTTCTGGCATGTTGTTGTCCAAAGGTCCCAGATCCACTTGTTGAAAAGACTATCTTTTTTCATTGTATTGTTTTTACTCCTTTGTTAAAAATTTGATCATGTTTATGTAGGTCTATTTCTGGGTACCATATTCTGTGCCTTGATCTATTTGCCAAATATTTTACTGTACTATGATAATTATGGTAGCTTTACATTAAGTCTTGAAGTCTGTTTCAGTCTTGCATTTTTTTTTCAACTTCTTGCAATATTATTTTGGGTTTTCTAGGTCTTTGTCTCTCTAATAAAATTTAGAACCAGCTGGTCAATACCCATAAAGTAATTTGCTTGAATATTGGCAAGGGTTAATTTGAATCTATAGATCAATTTGGAAAAAGAAAAAAAAACTGACAGCATGATGTTATTGAATCTTCCTATCTATAGATATGAAATATCCTTAAACTTATGCAGTTATTTGAATTTACCCATCATAGTTTTGTACTTTTTCTCCTATAGATCTAGCACACATTTTGTTATATTTATCCCTAAGCAATTAATATTGGGAGTGTTAATGTAAATTGCATATATTTTTAAAATTCAAACCCACTTGTTTATTTTTGTATAAAGGAAAGTGACTTGCTTTGTTTACCATAATGTATCCTGCTATCTTTTTACAACTTAATAGCAGTATGAATCTTATGTTCATTCTTTCAGATTTTCCACAATTATGATCATGTCAAAACAAAGACAACTCTATTCTTCCTTCCTACTCTGTAATATGTCAAATTTTCTTTCCCTATCTTATTGCATTAAATAAAACTTCCAGTATGATGTTGAAAAGCAGTGGTGAGACAGGTTACACTTGCCCCCCTCTTTTTTTTTTAAACGTAATGGAAAAACATTAAATTTCACAACTATGATTTTAGGTTCTTATAGATATTCTTTTTTTTAAGGTTTTTATTATTATTTCATTGAGAGAGAGAGAGAGAGCACAAGCAAGGAAGAGGCAGAGGGAAAGAGAAAGGAAGAAACAGACTCTACCAAGAAGGGAGCCTAATGTGTGGCTCAGTCCCAGGACTCTGGTATCTTGACCTGAGCTGAAGCCAGAGGCTTAAACAATTGAGCCACCCAGGTTCCCCATAGATATTCTTTATTAACTCGAGGAAGATTCTTTTTCCTTCCTTCCTTCCTTTGTTCCTTCCTTTCCTTCCTCCTTCTTTCTTCTCTTCCTTCCCTATTTTCCTTCTTTTCTCTTTCTTTCTTCCTTCCTTCCTTCTTTCCTTTATTTCTTTCTTCTTTTTTCAAGAAGTGGTGTGAGAGGTCACCTTTGCCATTTTTTTTTTAAATCTTAATTGGAAAACATCAAATTTCACATCACTGAGTATGATTTTAGATGCAGGTTTTTGTAGATAATCGTTATTAATTGAGGAAGACTTTTCTACCTTCCTTCCTTTCTTTCTTTTTTTAAATTATAAGAGAGGCTCTTGGTATAAATGACATTTCAAAGAATTGTAGTATGTATCCATGCAGATATGAGAAATAGCAGAGAGCTGAAAATATTCCATAGCTTTCTAACTGAATATTTGGTCAGAGGGGAAAATGAGCAATGAAAAAATATATAGCATGCCCACATATACACAAACTTACCTGTATTAAGATAAACTTACTTACCTAAATGACGTAAATAATAAAATTTCAATATGCATTGTTACTTGTCATGCCCGCACGACAACTGGCCAAGGAAAAGAAAGGGAGAGAAGAGTGGAGAAGGAGGGGGAGTCCCGGGAGGTAGGGGAATGCGAGAGGCACGCGAGGGACACCAGCCTGGTTGGCACAAGTGACAAAGTTCTTTATTAAGTACAAAGTCTTATATTCTCTGTTTCATAAGCGATTACCTCAGCATATTTGCACACAGATGAGACATGTCTCAAGTGCAGGATGTGCTAGTCATAATATAGATAATGCAGCTGCAGAGCAAACCATTAGATTTGCTTTCGGAATGGCATGGGTCGGAATGACATGGGAGAACAATCTCAAGGCAAACAACAAATAATCTCAAGGTAAACAACAGAGCTTCTACAAGCCCAGGGGGTTAGTCACGAGTTTTCTCCGACCGAGGAACAGGGAGCCTTTGCTACCACCTGCTCAACTTGCTCTAGGAGGACCGCTCACAACAGTTACTTTTTCAGGAATTTAAAATTAACTTCAAATGTAACTCTAAATTCATTTATCAACACATGCCAAATGCTAGCCAAGTAGAGAATTTTCCATCTGTCTGTGAGAAAGAAAGGGCAAAAAAATAGTGTAGAATTTGAAGATACAAAAGAGATATTGTAGACACAATTGGCTCCAGACAAGAAGTTTTCATAAAAAAAAAAAAAATACCAGATATGTTAACAGTGTGCTTCAGTGTAAATATAGAATAAAATATCTCTTTTGGAATAAAATGTATTAAGCATAGCAATAGTAAAAACAATATCTTCTGAACTCTCGTTTCAGTACCCAGTGCTCAAGCTTAACATAAATGGACTGGAATACCATGAAATTATTTCAAAAAGCACCCCCCAACATACACACCACATGCATGCATGCATGTGTGTACACACACACACACACACACTTACGTGAACCTCAGAAGCTGGCATCAGCATGTTCTGCCCTTAAATGAATCTCATCCTACAATGTTAGAAAATGGCTAATCACAGAAGCTGCCATGGCCCGCATGACAAATCGACCAGGAAATGCAAGGGTAAGAGGATGGTGAAAATAAATTAAAGAGACAAAGAGATGGGGGCAGGAGGAGCATAGGGGATGATTTCCACCAATGCCGAGTTTATTCAAGGCAGCAAGGCATTATATAGCCAACAATAACTGCTTTTAACTGATTACAAAAGAATTTAGTACATGCACAAAAAACCCTCCAGACTTCCCCATTATCTACTTCACACAGTCTAAATGCAGACTCTCCAAGGCCAGTGGTCTCTGTCTTCAGATAATTCCTTAACCAGCTGCACTGACTCCAAAGCAACTCAAAACATATAAGAAGTAACAACAAACCTGAGTGTGATTCATAAGCTGTGCTGGAACAGCAAGGACCAGTTATGAATTTATGACCCCAACCAAATTGCTCTCATCTAACAAGTAAACATGTGGGAAATCGCGTAGGCGAGCGCACAACACATAGCACAGACCCTTTCTCAGTGCTACTCAACTTTTCCATCCTAAACCTTTTGTTAGGCTATTTGGACTTTAAAGGAGACACAAGTCTGGGCCTGGTTTGGTCCTCATCCCAAGCCTTATCGTGGCCTCCCACAAGAAGCCTATTAATAAATGTGTCTTTACAGTATATCTATCTTCTGTAACAATTTGAATATCATAATTTAATAAAAAAATAATTATTCTTTTTTTTTAAGATTTTATTTATTTATTTGACAGAGAGAGAGATCATAAGTAGGCTGAGAGGCAGGCAGAGAGAGAGAGGGAGAAGAAGGCTCCATGCTGAGCAAAGAGCCTGATGCGGGGCCTGATCCCAGGACCCTGAGATTGTGACCTGAGGTGAAGGCAGAGGTTTAACCCACTCAGTCACCCAGGCACCCCAATAATTATTTTAATTATTATAAAGTTTGAAAAGAGAACTTAAATGTGCATGCAAAGAACAAGGGAACAAGTAAATAAATTTTAATTTTTCTGCACATAAAATTTTAGGTATGAAATATATAAAAACTGATAGAATTATGAAGATCACAATATAAATAGGTAGTAAAATAAACAAAAAACTGTAGAATTTTTTAAAATATTTTATTTATTTATTTGACAGACACAGATCACAAGTAGGCAGAGAAGCAGGCAGAGAGAGAGAGGAGGAAACAGGCTCCTGCAGGGCTTGATCCCAGGACCCTGGGATCATGACCTGAGCTGAAGGCAGAGGCTTTAACCCACTGAGCCACCCAGGCACCCTGAAACTGTAGAATTTACAGATAGAAAAATAAACATAAAAAGTGAATTGAATTATTAAAATATTTTATATTTAGTAAATAAACTTATAGTAAAAATCCTAATCACTTCACATCTGTCAGATTGGCTGTTATCAAAAGAGAAAAAAGAGTTTTTGGGAGACAAGATGGCAGAGAAGTAGGAGACGCTATTTCAACTGGTCCCCTAAAGTGAGCTGATTATCTACCAAAGAACTCTGATCACCCATGAAATCAGCCTTATATTAGAATTATACATTTCAGGATCAAAGGGTGAGGGAGCCACCAGAAGCAACCCATTGGAAAATAATATCCCAATACGAGAATGTCCTGTGATGGGGGAACAGCATCAACTTGGAATCTGGTTGAAAGAACTCAAAAAGAGCAGAAGGACAATCTGACGGTTTTGAAGGGGTGGGGAGTGGGAGGTTAGGGGAGCCAGGTGGTGGGCATTATGGAGGGCATGTATGGCATGGAGCACTGGGTGTGGTGCATAAACAATGAATTCTGTTATGCTGAAAAGAAATTTAAAAAAAGAAAAAAAAAAACAAACAACTCCCCAACAAAAACATATGCACCTGGGGGGGGGGGGGAGAAAAAAAGGAGGAAGATCTTAAGGAAAAATTGGTGGAATCAGGTGGTTAGTGACAGGGACTTAAGCCCATAGACCCAGGACAGCCACCACAGGCACTGTGCCAGAGAGAGTATGGCAAAGAAGCCAGACATTGGTCCCTGAGCCACCGGCACAGATGTGAGAGATTCTGGGTGATGACTCTTGTGAGACAGTCTGGTGTGGATACCAGCCAGTGTTCTCTAGAACCACAGCCTTTTGCACTGTGTATGCGCACTGTGAAACCAGGGTCTGAGTCTCGCTCCACCCCCTCCCTTGAGAGAGGTCCTTGTAGGAGCTAGCCAGTGCTATCTAGGACCAGGAGATTCTGAACATTCCCAGCATGAGTCAGCATGAAAATCTCAGTGTACTATCTCTGGTTGGGACCTCTCTGGCAGTCTGGACCTGCCCAGACAGCCTTGGCAAAGGCAGCCACTGGAAGCCAGCTCTGGACTTCTATTTCTCCTGGTTTTGGGTACAAGCAGGAGTTCCTGCAACTCCTGAGACCATGATTAAGGACATGCTCTGCCAGTGGCAGAGGGGGAATTTATGTGTTCTGGAGCACCAGAGGGGAACAGGCTGAGGCTTCTCTCTGAGACAGAGGTATGGGTGCAGTTTGCTTTCCTCTAAACCTCCAAAGAACCTCCAAAACCCAAAGAGGAGAAAAAAAAAAAAAAAACAAGCTCAGAGAACAAAATCCTGAAAAAACAGTTTCATCAGAGCCTAGCCCCTTGATGGGGGCAGGAGAACTCATCTCTAGCAAGACCACCTGAAAAACCATGGGGCATGATCCCCACCCCTCCAGAAAGCCAGCTCAAAACAACAACAACAACAACAACAACAACCAATCAAACATACAAGCAAACAAACAAAAAACACAAGAGGACAACCACCACTACTTCACACACAAAACATTTATTTTTAATTTATTCCCACTATTCTCAATATTTCCAACTTTTTATATAATTTTTAAACAACTTACAATCACATGAGATGTTCAGTACAACATATTACTTGAACCTTTTTGATACATATACCTGTGTTTTACTTTTGCTTTTCTATTTTTTTATTTTTGTTTTTTTAATATTCATATAGAGATAAACTTCAAGATAATCCCCTTTCCCCAGGCAATGCTATCCCTATATATAAACAAGTTTTAATCCCCCTTTATCTCAGAAAATTTGAGTACATTAACAAAGATACCAAGATACATCCAGGAAGAATAAAAATAAACTTCCTTGCCCACACAGAGAATTTATAACCACCCCTCCCATCTTTTTCCTCTGTCAGAGTTTCTGTATATTTCATTTTGTTCTGGTAGTATACAAATCTTATGGTAGGGTTTAATTTTGGTTGGGTTTTTAAATTTATTTATTTTTCTTGTCATCTACTATGGACAGTCTTTTGTTTGTCTACTTTATAAATCATACCTTTGGGGCCCATTCAGGCTGGGTATTCTCTTTTCTTTTCTCTTTTCTTTTTTTTTTTTTATTTCCTGTCTCTATGTCTCTCTCTCTCTCTCTTTTTTTTTTTTTTACTTTCTTTCTTTCATTTTGGTGGGGACTCCCGATTGCTCAGAATCTATCCAGGGTTCACTTGCCTGAACCATGGTTGATACATGCAGCTACACATCCATTCATCCATCTGTCAACAAAATGTCTAGGAGGAGGAATGTCCAACAGAGGAAAAATTCAGAGACTGGGCCTTCTCCATCAGAGCTATTGGACATGGACATAAACAGTATGTTGGAAAGGGAATTACAGGTAACAATTATCCAGGCAATAGCTAGGTTGGAAAGAGCCTTTGATGACAAAATGGAATTGATTAGGGCAGAACTGAAATACACCAGGGAAGATGTTAACAATCCTCTCACTGAGCTCCAATCTAATCTAAATTTTCTAACACCTAGGGTAACTGTGGCAAAAGATATAATTAGTGATCTAGAGGACAAACTGATAGAGAAAAGGGATCAGGAGGAAGCCTGGAACAAATAGCTTAGAAGCCACGAAAGCAGAATTAGGGAAATACATGATGCCATGAAACATTCCAACGTCAGAATTATTGGAATCCCTGAGGGGGAGGAGAAAGAAAGAAGACTAGAGGATATAGTTGAAAAAATTCTCCATGAAAATTCTCCCAACCTGGTGAATGGAACTAGTGTTCATGTACTAGAGGCAGAAAGATCTGCCCCCAAGATCATAGAATCTAGAAAGACCTCAAGACACCTGATTGTGAAAATGATGAATCAAAATTTTAGACAAGAGCACTTAAAAGCAGCTAGGGAGAAAAGATTACTTTTGTACAGAGGAAAGCCCATCAGAATACCATTAGACCTGTCCACAGAGACCTGGCAAGCCAGAAAGAGCTGGCAGGATGTATTCAGGGCATTAATGAGAAGAACATGCAGCCAAGAATACTTTATCCAGAAAGACTGACATTTAAAATGGATGGAGAGATAAAGAGCTTCCAAGACTGGCAAGATTTAAAAGAGTATTTGACCACCAAGCTACAAGAAATATTAAGGGGGGGGGGTGGCTTCTATAAAAGAGGAAAAGCACAAAGAATATAATTGAAGAGAAATTTATGGAGAAAATCTATAGAGACAAAGACTTCATAGGTAACACGAGGTCAATAAAAACGTGTCTCTCAAAAATCACTGTGAATGTGAATGGCCTAAATGCACCCATAAAACAGTACAGGGCTGTAGAATGGGTAATATGACAGGACCCATCCATATGTTGTATACAGGAGGCCTAGTGTGAACCAAAGGATACATCCAGACTGAAAGTGAAGAGGAGAAACATCATCACGCCAATGGGCCTCAAAAGAAGGCTGGGGTAGCAATTCTCATATCAGATAAATTAGACTTTAGACTAAGAACTGTAGTCAGAGATACAAAAGGACACAACATAATTCTTAAAGTGACTATCCACCAAGAAGCTCTAACAACTGCAAATATTTATGCCCCCAGTATGGGAGCAGCCAATTACAAAAGAAAACTCTTAATCAAGATAAAGAGTCATATTGATATGAATACATTAATAGTAGGAGATCTTAACATGCCACTCTCAGTAATAGACAGATCATCGAAGCAGAAAATCAATAAAGAAACAGAGCATTGCTGGCATGGTACTGGCATAAAAACAGACACATAGACCAGTGGAACAGAGTAGAGAAAATAGATATGGACACTCAACTCTATGGTCAAATAATCTTCGACAAAGCAGGAAAAAATATACAGTGGAAAAAAGACAGTCTCTTCAATAAATGGTGCTGGGAAAATAGGACAGCTAAGTGTAGAAAAATGAAACTCAACCATTCTCTTACACCATACACAAAGATAAACTCAAAATGGCTAAAAGACCTCAACGTGAGGCAGGGATCCATCAGAATCCTAGAGGAAAACATAAGCAGTAACATCTTTGACATCAGCCACAGCAACTTCTTTCAAGATATGTCTCAAAGACAAAGGAAACAAAAGTGAAAATGAATTTTTGGGACTCCATCAAGATCAAAAGCTTCTGCACAGCAAAGGGAACATCAACCAAACAGAGGCAACCCACGGAATGGGAGAAGATATTTGCAAATGACAGTACAGACAAAAGGCTGATATCCAGGATCTATAAAGAACTACTCAAACTCAAACTCAACACACACAAAACAGATAATTATGTAAAAAAATGGGCAGTAGACATGAGCATACACTTCTCCAATGAAGACATACAAAAGGCTAACAGACAGATGAAAAAATATTCATTATCAGGGAGATTCAAATCAAAATCACATTGAGATACCACTTTATACCAGTTAGAATGGCCAAAATCAACAAGACCATTAAAAACGGGTGTTGGGGGGCACCTGAGTGGCTCAGTGGTTTAAACCTCTGCCTTCGGCTCAGGTCATGATCTCAGGGTCCTGGGATCGAGCCCCACATCGGGCTCTCTGCTCGGTGGGGAGCCTGTTTCTCCCTCTCTCTCTGCCTGCCTCTCTGCCTACTTGTGACCTCTCTCTGTGTCAAATAAATAAATTAAATATTAAAAAAAAAAAACGGGTGTTGGAGAGGTTGTGGAGAAAGGGGAACCCTCTTACACTGTTTGTAGGAATGCAAGTTGTTGCAACCACTTTGGAAAACAGTGTGGTCATTCCTTAAGAAATTAAAAATAGAGCTTCCCTATGACCTTGCAATTGCACTACTGGGTATTTATCCAAAAAATACAGATGTAGTGAAAATAAATGCCATCTGTACCCCAATGTTCATAGCACCAATGGCTACAGTCAACAAACTGTGGAAAGAACTGAGATGCCCTTCAGTGGACGAGTGGATAAGGAGGATGTGGTCCATACATCCAATGGAGTATTATGCCTCCATCAGAAAGGATGTATCCATGCATCAGCACAGACAGGACTGGAAGAGATTATGCTGAGTGAAATATGCTAAGCATAAGAAATAAATTGGAGGACGTGGGGAGAGGGAGAGGAGATGAGAGTTGGTGGAAGTTGGATGGGGAGATGAACCATGAGAGACTATAGACTCTGAAAAACAATCTGAGGGTTTTGGAGGGGCGGGAGTTGGGACGTTGGGTGTGCCTGGTTGTGGGTGTTATGGAGGGCGTGTACTGCATGGATCCCTGGGTGTGGTACATAAATAATGAATTCTGGAACAGTGAAAAGAAATTAAAAAATAAATAAAAATTTAAAAATAACACAAAAAATAACAAGTGTTGGCAAGGTTATGGAGAACAGAGAACTCTTATTCACTGTTGGGGATAATAATTAGTGCATCCATTATGGAAAACATCTAAGGTTAATGAAATATTTTAATATCTTATTTTATGTTCATTTTATCTTATTTGTTATATATATTTGTCATTTTCTGCTTTGTGGGAGCTCTAGGGAATTCAATATAAGTTTTAAACTATTAATCTATATATTCATATATAGATATTAATATTCCATATGTAATGTATATGTTCCTATTTACTTTCTTAACCTTTGTGCTAATCTTGTAATATAATAAAATTTTACATATTTTATAAAATCCACATTACTATTTTTGTTTAAATGTTAACATTAAAAGAGGAATCAGATTGTTCTGAAAATATTTTCTTCCTCTCTATATACGTTGTCCTCAGTTTTGAATGTTTTTAAGGTTCTTTATTTAACATAACCTTTAGTAACATATGATAGAGTGTTGAATTGGGTGTGTTGTCGTGGCCGGCATGACAAATCTACCAGGAAACGTGAGGGTAAGAGGATGGTGAAAAGAAGTTAAAGAGACAAAGAGATGGGGGCAGGAGGGACAATGAGGAGGATGTCCAACAGTGCTGAGTTTACTAGGGGCATTATAGCCATATATATAGTAGTTATACAATAAGAGAAGCAATACACCCGTGTCTAGATAAACAACCACAAATTCCCGTAATCAGTTCCCCACATCTCCCCCTTCCTTTTTAAATAAGTCAAGCATATGTATTTGTGCTTGAGTATTTAGTCGTTGCTGTCCTGCATGAAATAAGGAAATAGCCCAGTCAACAAGCAGAATAGCAAGTATCACAGAGATTATTACAAAGATCCAAAAGGAATATTTCATTACATTGCCTGGATTGAATCCCTGAAGACCTCCTAAAATTTTTGCCACTACACTAGCAGGATTTTTCTAGTTCTAGTTGTGCATGTCCTATCTTAGTTATTTCCTTTTGCAATTCAGCAAGATCCAGGCTTACATTATTGTGAAACCATACCCCCTGTAATGATGCTTAACTGCATCCCAAGAATAATTGGAGGCTTTAAGGGGAGTAACACATATATGCTGAAATCCTCCATGGCAAGTCAAAGACAATTGTGTCCTTAAGGCAGATAACTGTCCCCCCAAATATTCAACAGCTTCCTCCAGGCCTTCTAATGGACTTAAAATTTTTTCGTCTATGTGCTCTTGGTTGGCCAATGCAAGTGAAATGTTTTTAGCTAGAGAATTAACATGTGTAGCAGTTTGTACAGATTGTGAGAGAGCTACAGCAGAGATGGTAGCAGTAGCAATCAAAAAGACTAATACAGTTATTTCAGCTATCAACAACCCTAAGAAGCGTTTAACCCTGTTGATTTGTTTTTGTAACTCTATAGCTAATTGGTACTTGTAATTAGCATACCAGGGATCCTCAGCCTCCACTGGTAATAGCACATAGGGAGGTTGCATAACCAGAAAAATCATAACAGGGGAGTCCCCCAAAATCGGAGAAGTAAGAAGTAGACAATTAGTTAGTACACATCCATAACATTCAATTTGATAGATAGGAAAACATCCCTTGGATCCCTCATAAACCTGTGGATAAACAGTACCAGGGCCCACAATTAGGAGAAAAGGATGAGGGACACAAGCCTTAATGGAAATATCCATCCGAGCAGCTTGCTCAAGATTATGATCCCCTATCTTAACAGAAATTGGGCCCAAATCTGTCACTGACTTCCATAGTTCAGAATGGACCATGCTTTTTGTGGTGAAAAGTCCTCCGGGGATAGTCACATTGTGAAACTGTAGACGAGGTGTATGAGGTCCTCCTGGACGAAGGCTGTGTCTTCAGAATGAATACTTAGGCTTCTTTGACCAGTCAGTGATAGTGAACCCAGGGATTCTGGGGGCATTATAAGCCATGGCACCTCTTGTATCCATTCACACCATATAGGAGCAAAAAGGAGGCAGATGTCACCTTCACCTCCACTGATTTCTCGTATTCAAGGCCAGCATCTCCATGCATTGTTGTAGGGGGGAGGAGTCAGCACCACCTTTCTGGGAGCCAGCGCGGGTTATCCTCATCCTGTGGAAAAATACAAACAAAACCTCGCCCTATACAGAGTACTGGATCTGGGCCTTTCCATACTCCGATCAGGGGATCCTTCCACCGGGTGTATGGAAGTGGAGAAAAGTCAGGATGCCAAAATCCCTCGGCAGCTGTCCGGCCTATATCATCAACATTCAAAAAAATTTAAAACATAATGTTAAATTTAAAGCGTATGTGGGGAGTATTTCACTTTTCCCTGTAGTATCTCCCCCTCTTTTAATTTTTTAAGATAGGATTTAAGGGTGCTGTTTGCACACTCCACAATAGCTTGGCCTTGGGAATTATATGGAATGCCTGTGGAGTGTGCTATCTGAAAAATGGCACAAAAGGTTTGAAAAGCTTGGGATGTATAAGCAGACCCATTATCTGTTTTGATTGCCTTTGGCGTGCCTAGGATGGCAAATGCTGAAAGTAAATGATTTTGAACATCAGTAAAAGATTCTCCAGAGTGTGCGGTAGCATGTATAAATCCAGAAAAGGTATCAATAGAAACATGCAGGTATTTAAGTTTTCCAAACGGGAGAAAGATAGTTACATCCATTTGCCATAAATGATTAGGCATTAGGCCTCGAGGATTTACAGTGTAAGTTGGCTGAGGATGATGAATAGGGCAAGTAGAACAATTTTTAACTATTTGCCGAGCTTCTTCCCTGGTCAACCGGAATTGCTTGCACAGGGCAGCTGCATTTTGGTGAAATCGGGCATGACTTTGAGTCGCTTGATCAAGTTTAGTGATCATTGCTAATTGTATATGGGTTAAATCGTCCGCAGTAGCATTGCCTTCAGCTAAGGGCCCGGGCAGATTAGTATGTTCACGGATGTGTGAAATATATATGGGATTAGTTCTCTTATTTAATAATTGTTGAATATTTGTGAAGAGGTAAAGAAGCTCTTCATCATTAGTAAGGATATAAGCAGTAGGCAACACTGGGACAGCACGTGCCATGTAATGACTGTCACTATATAAATTACATGGTTCAGGAAAATTTTCCAGGGCCAGCAGTTCTGCTTTTCACTCAGCCCTCTGAACTGACACAGTAGCATAGAATGCTTGAAAGGACTCATGACCAGAGCGGGAAGATTTATGAATGCCAATATGCCCCCTTTTATCTGCATCCACGAAGACATTGATAGCAAAAGCGAGGGGAAGTGTCTGAACAGGATTATTCACCATCGTAGGGGTAGTGGAAAGAAATTGTAATAATTTATCCGCCGGCAAGTGATACTTGAGTTTCCCTGGATAATTAGAGAGAGCTATTTGCCAGTCAAGATTAAAGCTACATAATGTTTGCACACGCTCAGTAGTTAGCATTGGTAGGACCAAGAATTCAGGTTCCTTACCTGTAATATGAATAATCCTCTGATGACCCCGGGTAATCAATTGTGTTAATAACTCTACCTGCCCAGTGATGACATGTAGTTGGTGTAAAGCTAAGTGAATCCACTCCAAAGGCGCATGAACTTGCCATATAACTGCTAAAGGTAACCTGGATGACATTAATAGGACTAGATATATTGGCATGGCAGGATCATACTGACAGAGCTGTGCTTGTGATAGTTTATCATTAACTAGTTGTAACGCTGCTTTAGCACTCTCATTCAAAGTTCAAGGAGAGGATGGGGATCTATCCCCTCTTAGAATATCAAATAAGGGCTTCATGTCATCAGCCATTAGATGTAAAAAGGGTCTAATCCAGTTATTATCTCCTAATAATTTCTGGAAATCATTTAAAGTATGTAAAGACTGTGTTCGCAAAGAAATTTTTTTGAGGACGAATTCTTTTATTCTCAATAATATATCCCAAATATTCAAAAGGCTCCATTCTGCACCTTTTTGGGGGCAACTACTAAATTATATTGCTGCAATTGAGCAACTAAAAAGGCAAAAGCTCGTTTTAAAATTTCCTCCGTTTCAGCCACTAAAAGAATATCATCCATATAATGTATACAGTAAACCATCGGCTCAAATTATGTCTGAAAGGGGAAATTGCACAAGAAATAAATTTCTGGCATAGAGTAGGACTATTGGCCATGCCCTGAGGCAGAACCTGCCATTGATAACATTTAGCAGGTTCCTTATGATTAGTACTGGGGATGGTAAAGGCAAATAGCTCACAATCTTGGGGGGCTAGCGGAATGGTAAAAAAAAAAAAAAAAAACAATCCTTTAGATCTAATATAATTAATTTGTATTGAAGAGGGATAGCCAATGGTGTAGGTAGTCCAGGTTGAAGGGCTCCCATAGGTTTCATAGTAGCATTTACTGCCCTCAGATCTTGTAAAAGTCTCCACTTTCCTGATTTCTTTTTAATTACAAATATAGGAGTATTCCATGGCTAAAAGATTCCTTTAAATGACCCAAAAGCAACTGTTCTTCCGTTAAAGTCGCTGCTGCTGCCAATTTCTCTGCGGGCAAGGGCCACTGATCCACCCATACAGGGTCATTAGATTTCCATTCTATAGGCATTGCATGAGGGGATTTCAGTCGCCCTGAGGAAAACCCAAACCAGCCTTAGAATGCTGTGATTGTATCTGGAGTGGATCCAGCTCTCCCTCTAAAGTCTTTCTCAAACCTTTGCCTTGTGTGTATGGCATCTTTTTCATAAGGGCCATTGTGACCAAAGGCTGTTAATCCCTGGGAATAGGGGCTATTGTTAAAGAAAGATCCCTGTAGGTTAAAACAACCTGTCCCCATAGATTAAGGTCAATTTGTAATACAAAGGGCTGGAACACTTCCTGATGGCCCTCAGCATTAGACCAATTTAGAAAATTTGCACTTAACTTAGGAGCACAAGCTTGTCCCACACCCCTAATGGAAGTATCTGAATCCACAAGAGGCCAATTTTTAGGCCAGTGTTGAGAAGCAATCACTGTGTCAACTAACCCCAAAAAGGCTTGGCCCTGAATTATCAGAGTCAAGTAAGGTTTATCTGCAGAAATTAATTGGGCCCAACATATATCAGTCCAGCCAAAACCTCCAGTTCCTCTCTTGCCTTTTACGGCTGGATTACTAGTTTTCGTTCATGGCATAATAATTAATTGAGCAATGGGGACTCGAGTTTGCAAGGAGAGCACTCCTTCTCTCAAGGTAGCCATAATTTTAATTTCTCCTGTATAATCTTCATCTTACAAAATAATTAAAACAATTACAAATGACAAAAATTAAGAATAGATATGGTTAAATTACCAGGTGATGACCTTATCAAAACATTATAACTTTAGGAAATGTATAGAACCCTTAGAGTATTTACAGCACTTACCCAAATGCAACTCAAGGTTTATTATTTGTTTAGCAGTACTTACTGAGTAACTTCGCATACCAAGGAAAAGCCTGAGTTAAGATCTAATTTAAATCTTGTCAACAATTGCTAAAACCTTAGAAAGTTTTAAAATACATACCTAAATATAATTAGGGATGTTAAACACCTGATAAAACAAAACATAGAAACTGAATTTTCTGTGCAAGCAAAGAGAAAACCATCACATTTTTTTAACAGATCAATTAACCTAAGAAAACTTTGCCCTTTTAAACAGAGAGAAAACCAGCTTTTTTACATCAGTGTCTTTTTATTTTTCAGCATGCAGTCTTAAGATCCTGGGTTTATTAGTTTTCCCTCCTATCGTGAACAATGTTGCAGACAAAGGGAGGGGGATCTTTCAGATGCTGTCCTGCTCGCATCTCTCACGGGAATTTAGGAGCATCTTAGCTAAGGTCTGTCTGTATTAACCCTGGACCAGGCTACTCCGTGGAGTAGATGACCATTATGCCATATGACGCCCCACGAGACTCAGGGTGCAGCCCACTCAGACTCCATAGCTAAGTGGTGGAGCCATACAGACACCTTCACACAGTCAGGCACTCTTCAGATTCAAACAGGTTGGACACCCTCCCCTTTGCATATCCTTGGCTAGTGGGAGGTGATCAGTCTCCACTTTCATTCTTTATAAATGGGTCTGGCTCCAACAGGGCCTCGGGGCAGTTTTTCTGTCTTTTTACATATCTCCTACTTTTTACTTACAGAGTTGTTTTTCTCATTTCCATCAGTCTTAATTACATTAACAGAATTTTGTACTCTTAGAAATACCTTAACCTCTACTGAAGATTAAATATAAACCAATTGTGAGCTGTTACAACAGGATTCTTTAGATAGCAAATTTATCAATCAGTTAAGAACAAAACATGTTTACCAACAGATTTCAAAAAGCACAAAACTAGTTCCAGTTACCAGCGCTCTACCATTTTACCCCATTTAGTTTAAAGTTTCAGGTTAGCAAAGACTTTGAAAGCTATTTTAACAATTACCCATTAAACTTTGAGACAGACAATTAACCATCAGTTTAGTCATCTCTTTGCTAACAAATTTTAACAAATAACATGAGCTTATTTGACCTTCAGTAAACTTTGAAGTTTTACATTTACTGCTGTAACTTCAAAGACATGTCTCTCTTGATTAAACCACCATACCCAGCTTAGGGTTAAGCAGTCCAAGTCAGGCCAGAGAAGGCAGGGAATTTTCCCCAAAATAAAAAGAGTTTTGGCAGCTGCTTGGGAATATTCCCTAAGGTCTCTGTCCTGAGTTAAACCAACCTCAGTTAGCTCCAGTTTCAGCCTTTAACACAGGAAGTGAGTGAATGAGAAGCCCCCACATCCATTAGGAGGAGCAGAGAGATGAAAGAGTCCCCTTACTCTAGGCTGGCCTCATTTCTCCAAACCTCATTTCTCCAAACACAATAACAATGCAACAGACAACAAAAAGAAAGGACAAAGACAACCTCAGACCTAGCCGTCCTCCCAGGGCCATCCAACATTAAAGGATGGCCATTCAGACATGCAGAAAGTCCAAAACTTTCCCTTTCATATGTCTGTGCTCAGGTTATGAGCTCTTTCCCTAATGTCCAAGAAGTGGTCAATCATCAGGGACAGAGGAGTTGTCTGCATCTGTCCCATCATGTCCTCAGTCCACAACAAGACAAATACACTTATGACAATTGACAAAAACACACAAAGACAAACGATCCCACGCAGCCGCAATCCAACTAAACTAGTGATTAACTCTCGAGCCTTATCGCGGCCTCCCATAGTGTGTCTGTGTATATTCTGTGTGTATGCATTTATCTTTGACAGGTAGATGTTAATGTTTTATGTATTTCATGCAATTTAGAAAAAAATAATTGAAGTATTATTGATATACAATATTATATTATCTTTAGGTGTAAAAATTTTTTTTAATGTTTCAGTTTTGTTTTATTTTTGTTTGTTTTTGTTTGTTTGTTTTTTAATTCTATGTAGTTAACTAATAGTGTAATTAGTTTCAGGAGTAGAGTTTACTGATAATCACTTATATACAATACTCTGAGCTCATCATTAGTGTTTTCCTTAATATCAATCACTCACTTAGTCCAACCCCTCCTCCCCTCCAGCAAACCTCAGTGTGT
Organism: Meles meles; assembly: GCF_922984935.1. NCBI lineage: Eukaryota > Metazoa > Chordata > Mammalia > Carnivora > Mustelidae > Meles > Meles meles. The sequence continues at coordinate 32,990 of NW_025721347.1, forward strand.
ACTCCATAGTTAAGACTCTCTTATGGTTTCTTTCTCTCTCTCTCATTCTTTGTTGTTGTTGTCTACTTATTTCCCCACTGTTCATCTGTTTTGCTTCTTAAATTCTAGATATGAGTGAAATCATATGGCATTTGTCTTTCTCTGACTGACTTCTTTCACTTAGCACAATACACTCTATCTCCAATCATATCTTGCAAATGGTAAGATTTCATTCTTTTTGATGGATGAGCAATATTCCATTGTATATATACACCACCTCTTCATTCTCTATTCGTCATTTGATGGACTGTTGGGCTTTTCCCATTAATTTGGCTATTGCAAATAATGCTTCTATAAATAGAGGGGTGCATGTATTCCTTTTAATTATTGTGGGGTTTCTTTATTTGGGTAAATATCCAGTAGTATAATTGCTGGATCATAGGGTAGTTCGATTTTTAACTTTTTGAGGAGCCTCCATACTGTTTTCCACAGTGACTGCACCAGTTTGCATTCCCACAGTGTTAGAGGTTGACTTTTTCTCTACATGCTCACCAATACCTATTGTTTCTTGTGTTGTTGATTTTAGTCATTCTGACAGGTGTAAGGTGATATTGCATTGCGGTTTTGATTTTTTGTTTCACTGATGGTAAATGATAGTGAGCATCTATGTGTGTCTATTGATCATCTGTATGTTTTCTAAGTTGCTAGAACTGATTGAAAATAAGTTACTGTCTGTATTTTCTTCTAGAATTTTAATGACTTCATGCCTCACATTTAGGTTTTTAATCTATTTTGAATTTATTTTTGTGTATGGTGTAAGAAAGTGGTAAAGTTTCATTCTTTTGCAGGTTGCTGCCCAGTTTTCCTAAAGCCATTTATTGAAAAGACTGTCTCTTTAATATTTGATATTATTTCCTTCTTTGTCAAATAGTAATTGACCATACAGTTGTGGGTTCATTTCTGGGTTTTCTATTTTTTTCTATTGATCTGCAATTTCTATTGATTTATTTTTATGCCAGTATCATACTTTTTTGATTACTCCACCTTTTAATATAATTGAAGTCTGGAATTGTGATGTCTCCAACTTTGCTTTTGTTCCTCAAGACTGCTTTGTCTCTTTGAGGTCTTTTGTGTTACCATACAGATTTTTGGATGATTTCTTTTAGCTTTGTGGAAAATGCTATTGCCATTTCTTAAAGATTTTTAAATTTATTTATTTGACAGAAGAAGACAGCCAGAAAGGGAACACAAGCAGTGGTAGAGGGAGAGGGAGAAGCAGGCTCTCTGCCAAGCAGGACTTGATCCTGGTGGACTTGATCCAAGGACCCCAGGTCATGAGCTGAGCCAAAGACAGATGCTTAATGACTGAGCTACCCAGGTGCCCTGCTGTTGGCATTTTGTTAGAGAATGCATTGAATGTACACATTGCTTTGGGTAATATAGATATTTTAATAATATTTATTCTTCCAATCCATAAGCATAGAATGTCTTTCCATTTCTTTGTGTATGTTTTTCAATTTCTTTAATCAGAGTTTTATCGTTTTCAGGGTAAAGATGTTTCACTTCTTTGATTAGGTTATTCCCAGGTATCTTATTATTTTTGGTGCAATTATAACTGTTCTTATTCTTAAGTTGTCTTTCTGCTGTTTCATTATTGTGTGTAGAAATGCAACTGATTTTACTACCTTGATTTTGTATCCTGTGACTTTACTAAATTTGTGTATCACTTCTAGCAATTTTTGGTGGTGGTAGGTTTTCTGTGTAGGATATCATATCATCTAAAAATAGTGAAATGCATACTTCTTCCCAGCCAATTTGAATATCTTTTATTTATTTTCATTTTCTGATTGCTCTGATTATGACTTGAAGTATTATGTTAGCTACCAGTTGTTTGATTGGACATACCTGTCATGTTCTTGACCATAGATCAAAAACACTCAGGTTTTCCCCATTGAAGATGATGTTAGCTGTGGGATTTTCATAAATGGCCTTTATTATGTTGAGATATGTTCTCTCTAAACTACTTGGTTGAGCATTTTTATCATGAATGTATGTTGTGGCTTGTCAAATGCTTTCCATGCATCTATTGAAATGATTATATGGTTCTTCTCCTTTCTCTTACTGATGTGACCTATCACATTTGATTTGCAGATAGTGAACCCACCCTCAAAACTGAGGAATACAGTCAAATAAATGAATAAAATCTTAAAAAAGTGGGGGGGGCACCTGGATGGCTCATGGATTAAAGCCTCTGCCTTCTTCTCTGGTCATGATCCCGGAATCCTGGGATCGATCCCCACATCGGGCTCTTTACTCAGTAGGGAGCCTGCTTTCTCCTCTCTCTCTCTCTGCCTGCCTCTCTGCCTACTTGTGATCTCTGTCAAACGAATGAATAATATCTTAAAAAAAAAACCCTCAGGAATAAACCCCACTTTATTATGGTGTATGGATTTTTTTGATGCACTGTTGGATTTTGTTTTCTAGTATTTCACTGAGAATATTTGCATCTATGTACCTCAGAGATATTAGCCTGTAGTTATTTTTTAGTAGAGTTTTTTTTTAAGATTTTATTTATTTGACAGAGAGAGAGATCACAAGTAATCAGAGAGGCAGGCAGAGAGAGAGAGAAAGAGAGAGGGAAGCAGGCTCCCCATTGAGCAGAGAGCCTGATGTGGGGCTTGATCCCAGAACCCTGAGATCAAGGCCTAAGCCAAAGGCAGAGGCTTTAACCCACTGAGCCACCAGGCACCCCTTAGTAGAAACTTTATCTGGTTTTATATCAGGGTGATGATGGCCTCATAGAATGAGTTTGGAAGCATTCCTTATATTTTCTATTTTTCTGAAAAAGTTTTGGATGAATAGGTTTTAACTCTTCTATATAAATTTAATTGAATTCATCTGTGAAGTCATCTCATCCTAGACCATCTTTGTTGGAAGATCTTTGATTAATGATTCAATTTATTTGCTTATAATTCTGTTCAATTTTTCTATTACTTCCTGTTTCAGTTTGATAATTCATATGTTTCTAGGAATTTATCCATTTCTTCCAGGCTTTCCAATTTGGTGGCATGTAGTTTTTCATTATATTACTTTATAATTGTATTTCTATGGTGTTGGTTCTTTCTCTTCTCTCATTTGTGATTTCATTTATCCGAGTCTTTTTTTTTTCTAATTAATTTATTTCAGAGAGAGAGAGACAGAGAGACAGAGAGAGAGCACATGGGGGTCGGGGGGTCAGAAAGAAAGGAAGAGAGAGAATAATAAGCAGTTTCACACTTAGCATGGAGCCTGACATGAGGCTCAATCTCACAACACTGAGATCATGACCTGAGCTAAAATCAAGAATTGGACACCTAACCAACTGAGCCATTCAGGTGCCCCTTTCTCTCTCTCTCTCTCTCTCTCTCTCTCTCTCTTTTATTTTGTTTTCTTGCTATGTATGGCACTTTTTGTCTAGCTGTGCTCTGGTATATTTTGTGATAGATATGAGACCTATAATCACTGTCCCTGGATGGAAGTCTGCACAAAGCTGCTGATGTGAGAGAAGCCATTTAATTTGGAGTTTTGGATGGTCTTTGGGGGAGCTGGATGTCATGCTTGGCCTAAATCAACACTGGGTGGGAAGGGAGTTTCCAGAGGACCATGGGGGATATGTGTAAGCAAGTTAGCAAAGTAGTGCTAGGGCTGGACTCATTCCCACTGGTGGCTCTGTGTCTATGCTGAGTGGTTGGGGAAGGAAATAACACTTTTAATTTCCTTTGTTCCTGGATGAATCTTGCTGGGAAAGCTGCCAGAATCTGGAAGTCTTCAGATTTCTCTTTGCATGTTGTTTTCTTACCTTCTTTCCAAGAACAACAGAATTTCTTCTGGGTTCTATCCTAGCCACAAACACTGACCTTTAAAACTCCCTGTTAGTTGCAAGAACCAAGTAGATTTAGATCCTTTCACTTCCTGAGCCCAATTTTATGGGGATTCTTTTCCCCATGGGCTCCCCTGTGTGTTAGTCTTTCTCTTGTCCTTCTCCACAGCCATATATCCCTCTGATAACAGCAGGCATGTTCCATTTCTCCCCCAACCCTGGTTTCTACACTTCCTACATTCTTCTGTGTGTTTTCTTCTCTAGCTTTGCTTGTGGAGTTTGTTCTATCACCCTCACACTCAATTTAGGATGGGGATATTTAGGATGATTTGATAGTTATTTAGTTGTATTCATGGGAGGAGGTGACCCTAGGGTCTCCTACCACATCACCATCTTTCCAAACCACAATCTTTGTTTTAAAGTCTATTTTGAGTCATATAAATATTGCTACCCCAGTTTGATCTTTTCACTTCCATTTTCATAAATTATCATTTTCCATTTCTTTACTTTCAGTCTGTATGTGTCTTTAGGTCTGAAGTTAGTCTGCTCTATGCAGCATATAGAGGAATATTCACTTGCAACTTGATGACTTCCTTACTATGCATGCATTTTTATCTATCATTTGTATATCTCTTACATGTTTTCAACTTGCAGTTATCATGAGGACCATATAACAAATGTTTATAAAGCAGTTTATGTTAAGTTGGTGGTCACCCAAGTTTGAACACATTCTTAAGGCACTACATTTTTACTCCTTTATTTACATTTAATGTACATGGCATATTTTGCAGTTCCTTATTTTGTGTATCCTCTGAGTAATTACTGAAAATATAGTTGATTTTTTTTCTTTTAGTCGTCTTACTAGCTTTATATGTGATTAACCATTAGGTCCTTACTATATGTTTGCTTTTACTTTCACTGGTACAATATTTTCCCTTTTATAATTTTCTTAACTTTGGGTAAGGATTTTTCTGCTTAAAAAGTCCCTTTAACATTTCTTGTAAGCCCAATTTAGTATTGATAAATTTTAACTTCTGTTTTCCTTGAAAATCTCCATTATTTATTAATGATTATTATTTATTAATGATAGTTTATCTGGGTAGAGTATTCATGGTTTTACAGATATTGGTTTTTTGTTTGTTTGTTTTGTTTTCTTGTTGTTTTGCCTTTTTGTTTCTGCATATTGTAGACATCATGCCTTACTTTCTGGCCTACAAATTTTCCTCTGCTGAAAAATCAGGTGAGAACATTATAGAGTTCCTCTTTTATATAACTCTTTGGTTTTCTCTTGCTGCCTTTCATATTCTGTCTTTATTACCTGACATTTAATTATGTGTCTTGGAGTGGACATCCCTCAGTTCTCACTTCATCTTTTTTCAGTATCTGTACTTCCTGGAGTTTGGTGTCTGTTTCCTCCCCCAGGTTAAAGATGTTTTCAAGTATTATTTTTTTTTCTTTAAATGACTTTTATAACTCTCTCTTCCTCTCTTCACTTTCTATGACCCCTACAATATGAATGTTAGTACAGTTGATGTTTTCCCAGCATTCTTGTCTCTTATTTTAAATTTTAATTCTTTTTCATCTTTTTCTCTTTGGTTTGGATGATATCCAGTACTCTGTCATCCACATTACAGATCTGTTATTCTGCATCACCCAATTTGCTCTTGATTTCCTCTAATGTATTTTTTTTTAATTTTAGTTATTGTGTTATTCAGCTCTTATTGGTTCTTTTATTTTATTTCTTTTCAGCATAATAGTATTCATTGTTTTTGCACCACACCCAGTGCTCCATGCAATACATGTCCTCCTTAATATCCACCACCTGGCTCCCCCAACCTCCAAATCCCCACCCCTTCAAAACCCTCAGGTTGATTTCAGAGTCCATAGTCTCTCATGGTTCACCTCCCCTTCCAATTTCCCTCAACTCCCTTATCCTCTCCATCTCCCCATGTCCTCCATGTTATTTCTTATACTCTGCAAATAAGTGAAACCATATGATAATTGACTCTCTCTGCTTGGCTTATTTCACTCAGCATAATCTCTTCCAGTCTCATCCATGTTGATACAAAAGTTGGGTATTCATCCTTTCTGATGGAGGCATAATACTCCATAGTATATATGGACCCCATCTTTCTTCTCCATTCATCCGCTGAAGGGCATCTTGGTTCTTTCCAAAGTTTGGCGACCGTGGTCATTGCTGCTATAAACATTGGGGTAGAGATGGCATTTATTTTCACTACATCTGTATCTTTGGGGTAAAAACCCAGTAGTTCAATTGCAGGGTCATAGGGAAGCTCTATTTTTAATATCCTGAGGAATCTCCACACTGATCTCCAAAGTGGCTACACCAACTTGCATTCCCACCAAGAGTATAAGAGGGTTCCCCTTTCTCCACATCCTCTCCAACACACGTTGTTTTCTGTCTTGCTAATTTTGGCCATTCTAACTGGGGGAAGGTGGTAACTCAATGTGGTTTTAATTTGAATCTCCCTGATGGCTAGTGATGATGAACATGTTTTTATGTGTCTGACAGCCATTTGTATGTCTTCATTGGAGACGTATCTGTTCATATCTTCTGCCCATTTTTTTTTTATTTGATTATCAGTTTTGTGTGTGTTGAGTTTGAGAAGTTCTTCATACATCCTGGATAGGAAACTTTTTTTTTAAATTTTTTTAATTAATTTATTTATTTTTTCAGCGTAACAGTATTCATTGTTTTTGCACAACACCCAGTGCTCCATGCAATACATGCATTCCCTATTACCCACCACCTGGTTCCCCCAACCTCCCACCCCTGCCCCTTCAAAACCTTCAGGTTGTCTTTCAGAGTCCATAGTCTCTTATGGTTCACCTTCCCTTCCAATTTCCCTCAACTTCCTTCTCCTCTCCATCTCCCCATGACCTCCATGTCATTTGTTATGCTCCACAAATAAGTGAAACCATATGATACTTGACTCTCTCTGTTTGACTAATTTCACTCAGCATATTTTTTTTATAAACATATAATGTATTTTTATCCCCAGGGGTACAGGTCTGTGAATTACCAGGTTTACACACTTCACAGCATTCACCATAGCACATACCCTACCCATTGTCCATAACCTCCTCTCTCTCTCGAGACCCCACGTCCCCCCAGGAATCCCCAGTTTGTTTTGTGAGATTAAGAGTCATTTATGGTTTGTCTCCTTCCCAATCCCATATTATTTCATTTATTCTTCTCCTATCCCCCTAACCCCCATGTTGCATCTCCACGTCCTCATATCAAGGAGATCATATAATAGTTGTCTTTCTCTGATTGACTTATTCCACTAAACATGATACCCTCTAGTTCAATCCACGTCATCACAAATAGCAAGATTTCATTTCTTTTGATGGCTGCATAGTATTCCATTGTGTATATATACTACGTCTTCTGTATCCATTCATCTGTTGATGGACATCTAGGTTCTTTCCATAGCTTGACTATTGTAGACATTGCTGCTATAAACATTCGGGTACACGTGCCCCTTCAGATCACTACGTTTGTATCTGTAGGGTAAATACCCAGTAGTGCAATTGCTGGGTCATAGGGTAGTTCTATTTTCAACATTTTGAGGAACCTCCATGCTGTTTTCCAGAGTGGTTGCACCAGCATGCATTCCCACCAACAGTGGAGGAGGGTTCCCCTTTCTCCGCATCCTCGCCAGCATCTGTCATTTCCTGACTTGTTCATTTTAGCCATTCTGACTGCTGTGAGGTGATATCTCATTGTGGTTTTGATTTCTATTTCCCTGATGCCGAGTGATGTGGAGCACTTTTTCATGTGTCTGTTGGCCATCTGGATGTCTTCTTTGCAGAAATGTCTGTTCATGTCCTCTGCCCATTTCTTGATTATTCCTTTCCTGTTTGTTTGTTTGTTTTTGTTTTTGTTTACATCATATTGGTTTTTAAATGTAATCTGGTTAGATGCAAATATAGCCACATGAAGCCTCTGAATTAATTACACTTAACCTGACTTTGAAAACAAAAGCATTGAGTTCCAGCAACATGGGTAATGGGTCTGTTTGTGACAGGTGTTTCCCTGCATTGAAATGTCAGCACTTTCTTTCTAGGTAATTAAAAAAAAATAGAGTTATCATAGAGGGTTATGTTACTTTCAGGGGTACATTACAGTGATTCGTCTATTCTGTACCTTACTCAGTGCTCATTATGTTAAGTGTTCTCTTCATCCCTTTGTCTCTTTTTCCAGTATCTTACTCACCAACCCTCTGGAAACTATTTTTTTTCTCTAGTTAAGTCAGATTCTTGGTTTCTCTCTCTCTCTTTTTTCCTCTGCTTGTGGGTTTATCATTCTCTACATATGAGTGAAATCATAGGGTATTTGTCTTTCCCTGACTTATTGCGATCAGCATTATACTCTCTAGACCCATCAATGTCATTGCAAATAGCAAGATATCATTCTTTCTATTTTTTTAATTAATTTATTTTCAGCTTAACAGGACCCATTGTTTTTGCACCACACCCAGTACTCCATGCAATACATGCCCTCTCTATTACCCTCCACCTGGTTCCCCAACCTCCCACCCCCCAACCCTTCAAAACCCTCAGGTTGTTTTTCAGAATCCATAGGCTCTCATGGTTCATCTCCCCTTCCAATTTCCCACAACTCCCTTCTCCTCTCCATCTCCCCATGTCCTCCATGTTCTTTGTTATGCTCACAAATAAGTGAAACCATATGATACTTGACTCTCTCTGCTTGACTTATTTCGCTCAGCATAATCTCTTCCAGTCCCGTCCATGTTGCTACAAAAGTTGGGTATTCATCCTTTCTGATGGAGGCATAATACTCCATTGTGTATATGGACCACATCTTCCTTATCCATTCGTCCGTTGAAGGGCATCTTGGTTCTTTCCACAGTTTGGTGACCGTGGCCATTGCTGCTATAAACATTGGGGTACAGATGGCTCTTCTTTTCACTACATCTGTATCTTTGGAGTAAATACCCAGCAGTGCAATTGCAGGGTCATAGGGAAGCTCTAGTTGTAATTTCTTGAGGAATCTCCACACTGTTCTCCAAAGTGCCTACACCAACTTGAATTCCCACCAACAGTGTAAGAGGGTTCCCCTTTCTCCACATCCTCTCCCCTCTGCAGCACACGTTGTTTCCTGTCTTGCTAATTTTGGCCATTCTAACTGGTGTCAGGTGGTATCTCAGTGTGGTTTTAATTTGAATCTCCCTGATGGCTAGTGATGATGAACTTTTTTTCATGTGTCTGATACCCATTTGTATGTCTTTGTTGGAGAAGTGTCTGTTCATATCTTCTGCCCATTTTTTGATATGTATATCTGTTTTGTGTGTGTTGAGTTTGAGAAATTCTTTATAGATCCTGGATATCAACCTTTTGTCTGTACTGTCATTTGCAAATATCTTCTCCCATTCCATGGGTTGCCTTTTTCTTTTGTTGACTGTTTCCTTTGCTGTGCAGAAGCTTTTGATCTTGATGAAGTCCCAAAAGTTCATTTTTGCTTTTGTTTCCCTGGCTTTTGGAGACATATCTTGAAAGAAGTTGCTGTGGCTGATATCGAAGAGGTTACTGCCTATGTTCTCCTCTAGGATTCTGATAGATTCCTGTCTCACGCTGAGGTCTTTTATCCATTTCGAGTTTATCTTTGTGTATGGTGTAAGAGAATGGTCGAGTTTCATTCTTCTACATATCACTGTCCAGTTTTCCCAGCACCATTTTTGAAGAGACTGTCTTTTTTCCATTGAATATTTTTTCCTGTTTTGTTGAAGATTCTTTGACCATAGAGTTGAGGGTCCATATCTGGGCTCTCCACTCTGTTCCACTGGTCTATGTGTCTGTTGTTATGCCAGTACCACGCTGTGTTGGTGATCATAGCTTTGTAGTAAAGCTTGAAATCAGGTAACATGATGCCGCCAGTTTTGTTTTTGTTTTTCAGCATTTCCTTAGGTATTCGGGGTCTCTTCCTACTCCATACAAATTTTAGGATTATTTACACCAGCTCTTTTAAAAGTACCGGTGGAATTTTGATCAGCATGGCATTAAAACTATAGATTTCTCGGGGCGCCTGGGTGGCTCAGTGGATTGGACTGCTGCCTTCGGCTCAGGTCATGGTCTCGGGATCCTGGGATCGAGCCCTGCATCGGGTTCTCTGCTCCATGGGGAGCCTCCTTCATCCTCTCTCTCTGCCTGCCTCTCTGCCTACTTGTGATCTCTCTCTCTGCCAAGTAAATAATAAAAAAAAAGTATAGATTGCTCTAGGCAATATAGATATTTTAACAATGTTTATTCTTCCGATCCAAGAGCATGGAACAGTCTTCCATCTTTTTGTGTCTTCTTCAATTTCTTTCATGAGTGTTCTGTAGTTCCTTGAGTACAGATCCTTTACCTCTTTGGTTAGGTTTATTCCCAGGTATCTTCTGGTTCTTGGTGCTACAGTAAATGGAATCAATTCTCTAATTTCCCTTTCTATATTTTCATTGTTAGTGTATAAGAAAGCCACTGATTTCTGTACATTGACTTTGTATCGTGCCATGTTACTGAATTGCTGTATGAGGACTAGTACTTTGGGGGAGGAGTTTTTGGGGTTTTCCATATAAAGAATCATGTCATCTGTGAAGAGAGAGAGTTTGACTTCTTCCTTGCCAATTTGGATACCTTTTATTTCTCTTTGTTGTCTGATTGCCATTCCTAGGACTTCTAATACTATGTTGAACAAGAGTACTGAGATTGGGCAACATTGTCGTGTTCTTGATCTCAACAGGAAGGCTGTAAGCTTTTTCCCATTGAGGATGATATTTGCTGTGGGTCTTTCATAGATAGATTTTAGAAAGTTGAGGAATGTTCCCTCTATCCCTATACTTTGAAGCGTTTTCATCAGGAATGGATGCTGGATTTTGTCAAATGCTTTTTTGGCATCAATTGAAAGGACCATATGGTTTTTCTCTCTTCTCTTATTGATTTCTTCTATCACATGGATTGATTTGCGAATGCTAAACCAACCTTGTAACGCAGGGATGAATCCCACCTGGTCATAGTGGATAATCTTTTTAATGTGCTGCTGGATCCTGTTTGCTAGGATATTGCTGCGAATCTTAGCATACATATTCATCAGTGATATTGGTCTGAAATTCTTCTTTTGATAGGGTCTTTGCCTAGTTTGGGGATCAGGGTAATGCTGGTTTCATAAAAAGAGTCCAGAAGTTTTCCTTCTGCTTCAATTTTTTTTGAAACAGCTTCAGAAGAATTGGTGTTATTTCTTCTTTGAAAGTTTGGTAAAATTCCCCAGGGAATCCATCAGGTCCTGGGCTCCTTTTTTTTGGGGAGGTTTTTGATCAATGCTTCAATCTCATTACTAGATATCAGTCTATTCAGGTTGTCAATTTCTTCCTAGTTCAATTTTGGGAGTTTGTAGTTTTCCAGGAATGCATCCATTTCATCTAGGTTGCTTAGCTTATTGGCATATACTGTTGGTAATAATTTCTGATGATTGTTTCTATTTCCTTGGTGTTAGTTGTGATCTCTCCCTTTTCATTCATAATTTTATTAATTTGGGCTTTCTCTCTTTTCTTTTGGATTAGTGTGGCAAATGGTTTATCGATCTTATTGATTCTTTCCAAAAACCAGCTTCTAGTTTCATTGATACGTTCTACTGTATCTCTAGTTTCTACCTCATTGATCTCTGTTCTAATCTTGATTATTTCCTTTCTTGCGTGTGGAGTTAGTTTGATTTGTTGTTGATTCTGCAGTTCTTTAAGGTCTAGAGAGAGCTGGTGTATTCTGGATTTTTCAATTTTTTTTTGAGGGAGGCTTGGATGGCTTGTATTTCCCACTTAGAACCGACTTTGCTGTTTCTCATAGGTTTTGGACTGAAGTGTCTTCATTCTGATTGATTTCCATGAATTACTTAAAGTCTTCTTTGATCTCCTGGTTGATCCAAGCATTCTTTTTTTTGTTTTGTTTTGTTTATTTACAGCATAACAGTGTTCATTGTTTTGGCATCACACCCAGTGCCCCATGAGGTACTTGCCCTCCCTATTACCCACCACCTGGTTCCTCAATCTCCCCCCACCGCCTCCGTCACTTCAAAACACTCTGGTTGTTTTTCAGAGGCCATAGTCTCTCATGGTTCATCTCACCTTCCAGTTTCCCTCAACTCCCTCTCCTCTCCATCTCCCCATGTCCTCCATGTTATTTGTTATGCTCCACAAATAAGTGAGACCATATGATACTTGACTCTCTCTGCTTGACTTATTTCGCTCAGCATAATCTCTTCCAGTCCCGTCCATGTTACTACAAAAGTTGGGTATTCATCCTTTCTGATGGAGGCATAATACTCCATTGTGTATATGGACCACATCTTCCTTATCCATTCATCCGTTGAAGGGCATCTTGGTTCTTTCCACAGTTTGGCGACCGTAGCCATTGCTGCTATAAACATTGGGGTACAGATGGCTCTTTTTTTCACTACATCTGTATCTTTGGGGTAAATACCCAGCAGTGCAATTGCAGGGTCATAGGGAAGCTCTATTCTTAATTTCTTTAGGAATATCCACACTGTTCTCCAAAGTGGCTGCACTAACTTGCATTCCCACCAACAGTGTAAGAGGGTTCCCCTTCCTCCACATCCTCTCCCCTCTCCAACACACGTTGTTTCCTGTCTTGCTAATTTTGGCCATTCTAACTGGTGTCAGGTGGTATCTCAGTGTGGTTTTAATTTGAATCTCCCTGATGGCTAGTGATGATGAACTTTTTTTCACGTGTCTGATACCCATTTGTATGTCTTCATTGGAGAAGTGTCTGTTCATATCTTCTGCCCATTTTTTGATATGATTATCTGTTTTGTGCGTGTTGAGTTTGAGAAATTCTTTATAGATCCTGGATATCAACCTTTTGTCTGTACTGTCATTTGCAAATATCTTCTCCCATTCTGTGGGTTGCCTTTTTGTTTTGTTGACTGTTTCCTTTGCTGTGCAGAAGGTTTTGATCTTGATGAAGTCCCAAAAGTTCATTTTTGCTTTTGTTTCCTTGGCGTTTGGAGACATATCTTGAAAGAAGTTGCTGTGGTTGATATCAAAGAGGTTACTGCCTATGTTCTCCTCTAGGATTCTGATAGATTCCTGTCTCACGTTGAGGTCTTTTATCCATTTCGAGTTTATCTTTGTGTATGGTGTAAGAGAATGGTCGAGTTTCATTCTTCTACATATCGCTGTCCAGTTTTCCCAGCACCATTTATTGAAGAGACTGTCTCTTTTCCATTGAATATTTTTTCCTGTTTTGTCAAAGATTATTTCACCATAGAGTTGAGGGTCCATATCTGGGCTCTCCACTCTGTTCCACTGGTCTCTGTGTCTGTTTTTATACCAGTACCACGCTGTTTTGGTGATCACAGCTTTGTAGTAAAGCTTGAAATCGGATAACATGATGCCACCAGTTTTGTTTTTGTTTTTCAACATTTCTTTAGCAATTCGGGGTCTCTTATGATTCCATACAAATTTTAGGATTCTTTCCTCCAGCTCTTTGAAAAATATCAGTGGAATTTTGATCGGAATATCATTAAAAGTATAGATTGCTCTAGGCAGTATAGACATTTTAACAATGTTTATTCTTCCAATCCAAGAGCATGGAACAGTCTTCCATCTTTTTGTGTCTTCTTCAATTTCTTTCATGAGTGTTCTGTAGTTCCTCGAGTACAGGTCCTTTACCTTTTTGGTTAGGTTTATTCCCAGGTATCTTATAGTTCTTGGTGCTATAGTAAATGGAATCAATTCTCTAATTTCCCTTTCTGTATTTTCATTGTTAGTGTATAAGAAAGCCACTTATTTCTGTACATTGACTTTGTATCCTGCCACGTTACTGAATTGGTATATGAGTTCTAGTAGTTTGGGGGTGGAGTCTTTGGAGTTTTCCATATAAAGAATCATGTCATCTGTGAAGAGAGAGAGTTTGACTTCTTTCTTGCCAATTTGGATACCTTTTATTTCTCTTTGTTGTCTGATTGCCATTGCTAGAACTTCTAATACTATGTTGAACAAGAGTGGTGAGAGTGGGCATCCTTGTTGTGTTCCTGATCTCAACGGGAAGGGTGCAAGCTTTTTCCCATTGAGGATGATATTTGCTGTGGGTCTTTCATAGATAGATTTGATGAAGTTCAGGAATGTTCCCTCTATCCCTATATTTTGAAGCGTTTTCATCTGGAACGGATGCTGGATTTTGTCAAATGCTTTTTCTGCATCAATTGAGAGGACCATGTGGTTCTTCTCTTTTCTCTTATTGATTTGTTCTATCACATTGATTGATTTGCAAATGTTGAACCAACCTTGCAACCCAGGGATGAATCCCACCTGGTCATGGTGGATAAACTTTTGAATGTGCTGCTGGATCCTGTTTGCTAGGATCTTGTTGAGAATCTTTGCATCCATATTCATCAGTGATAATGATCTGAAATTCTCCTTTTTGGTAGGGTCTTTGCCTGATTTGGGGATCAGGGTAATGCTGTCTTAATAAAAAGAGTCTGGATGTTTTCCTTCTGCTTCAGTTTTTTTGGAACAGCTTCAGGAGAATAGGTGTTATTTCTTCTTTGAAAGTTTGGTAGAATTCCCCTGGGAATCCGTCAGGTCCTGGGCTCTTGTTTTTTGGGAGGTTTTTGATCACTTCTTTAGTCTCGTTACTAGATATTGGTCTATTCAGGTTGTCCATTTCTTCCTGGTTCAATTTTGGGAGTTTGTAGTTTTCCAGGAATGCATCCATTTCATCTAGGTTCCTTAGCTTATTGGCATATAACTGTTGCTAATAATTTCTGATGATTGCTTCTACTTCCTTGGTGTTAGTTGTGATCTCTCCCTTTTCATTCATAATTTTATTAATTTGGGCTTTCTCTCTTTTCTTTTGGATTAGTGTGGCCAATGGTTTATCGATCTTATTCTTTCCAAAAACCAGCTTCTAGTTTCATTGATACGTTCTACTGTATTTCTCGTTTCTACCTCATTTGATCCAAGCATTCTTAAGCAAGGTGGTCTTTAGCTTCCAGGTGTTTGAGTTCCGTTCAAACTTTTCCTTGTGATTGAGCTCCAGTTTCAAAGCATTTTGATCTGAGAATATGCAAGGAATAATGTCAGTCTTTTGGTATTGGTTGAGTCCTGCTTTGTGACCCAGTATGTGGTCTGTTCTGGAGAAGGTTCCATGTACACTTGAGAAGAATGAGTATTCTGTTGTTTTAGGGTGGAATGTTCTGTATAATTTGATGAGGTCCATCTGGTCCAATGTTTCATTCAATGCTCTTATTTCTTTATTAATTTTCTGCTTCGATGATCTGTCTGTTTCTGAGAGAGGTGTATTAAGATCTCCTACTATTATTGTATTCATATCAATGTGACTCTTTATCTTGATTAATAGTTTTCTTATGTAATTGGGTGCTCCCATATTGGGGGCATAGTTATTTACAATTGATAAATCATCTTGGTGGATAGTCCCTTTAAGAATTATGTAGTGTACTTCTGTATCTCTGACTACAGTCTTTAGTTTAAAATCTAATTTATCTGATATGAGGTTCACTACCCCGGCCTTCTTTTGAGGCCCGTTGGCATGAAAGATGCTTCTCCATCCCTTCACTTTCAGTCTGGGTGTATCTTTAGGTTCAAAATGGGTCTCTTGTAGACAACATATGGATGGGTCCTGTCGTTTTATCCAATCTGCATCCCTGTGTCATTTTATGGGTACATTTAGGACATTCACATTGAGCGTGATTATTGAGAGATACGTTTTTATTGACATCGTGTTACCTTTGAAGTCTTTCTGTCTGTAGATTGTCTCTATGTTACTGTTTAATGATATTTTTAGGATTTTTTTCTCTTTTATAGAAACCCCCCTTAAAATTTCTTGCAGTGTAGGCTTGGTGGTTGCATAGTCTTTTAAGCCTTGCTGGTCTTGGAAACTCTTTATCTCTCCATCCATTTTGAATGTCAGTCTTGCTGAATAAAATAATCTTGGCTGCATTTTCTTCTCCTTTAGTACCCTGAATATATCTTGCCAGCCCTTTCTGGCTTTCCAGGTCCCTGTGGACAGGTCTGACGTTATTCTGATGGACTTTCCTCTGTAGTTTAAGAGCCTCTTTGTCCTAGCAGCTTTCAAGAGATTGTATCAACAATTATGATTTTTCAATTTTACTATCAGGTGCCTAGATGTTTTTTTAGAATCTCTAGTCTTGGGGGGAGACCTTTCTGCCTCTAGTACATGAACGCTGGTTCCATTCGCGAGATTGGGAAAATTTTCGTGTAGAACTTGTTCCACTGTATCTTCTAGACTTCTTTCTTTCTTCTCCCCTTCAGGGATTCCAATAATTCTGACATTGGAACATTTCATGGCGTAATTTATTTCCCTGATTCTGTTTTTGTGGCTTCAAAGCTGTTTGTTTCAGGCTTCCTCCTGTTCCTTTCTCTCTATCTGTTTGTCCTCCAGATCACTAATTCTATCTTCTGTCTCAGTTACCCTAGCTTTTAGAGAATTTAGATTAGATTGGAACTCATTGAGAGCTTTGTGAACATCATCCCTGGTGGCTTTCAGTTCTGCCCTAACATTGTGAACATCATCCCTGGTGGCTTTCAGGTCTGCCCTAATCAATTCCATTTGGTCATCCATGACTTTCTCCAACCTAGCTATTTCCTGGATAATTGTTAGCCTGAATTCCTTTTCTGACATATTGTTTGTGTCAATATCCATTAGCTCTGTTGCAGAAGGCCCATCCTCTGTATTTTTCTTCTGTTGGGCATTCCTCCGCCTAGTCATATTGGTGAGAGATGACTGAATGGATGTAGCTGGATGTATCAACTGTGGTGCTGTCAAGGTGCACCCTAGAATGCTTCTGTGCAATCAGGATTCCCCACCCAAATGAGAGAAAAAAGAAAAGGAAAATAAAAGAAAAAAAAAAGAGTGGGAGAGAGAGATACAGGATATCAAGGGAAGATAAAAGAGAAGGCTCAGTCCAAATGGGCTCGAAGGTAAGGTTTATGAAGTATACAAACAAAAACAGACAAACAAAAAGGCTGATAAAAGTATATGAGAAGAGGAAAAAAAATTATATACATATAAAGCAAAAGAAAAAAAAGGGAAGAACCTCGTCACAAAGAACCACAAGCATAAGATTTATATACTATCAAGACAAACACAAATGCACAGAAACACTGGTGGAAGAAAAAGATGAGAGAGTAGTTATAAATTTTCAGTGTGGGCGGGGAAGCTTATTTTGATTCTTCCTGGATGTATCTTGATATCTTTGTTAAAGGACTCATCCTTCCTAAGATAAAGAGTGACTAAAAATTGGTTTACCCAGTGCTCCATGCAGTATGTGCCCTCCCTATTACCCACCACCTGCTGCATGGAGCACTGGGTGTGATGCCAAAACAATGAACACTGTTATGCTGTAAATAAACAAATAAAAATAAATAAATAAATAAATAAATAGCAAGCTGAAAAAAAATTGGTTTACCTATAGGGGTAGCATTGATTGGGGAGAGGGGATTATCACCTTGAAGTTTAATTCTATATGAATATTAGAAAATAAAAATATAAAAAAGAATAAACTGAACTAAACTAAATTTTTTTTAAAAAATTAAAAAAAATAGAAAAGCAAAAGAAAAACACAGGTGTATATATCACAAAGTTCAGGTTAGAAGGTTATTGTTGAATTTGATGTATTGGATATCTCACTGTGATGGTGAATAGGTTAAAAAATTATCTATATAAAAAAAAATGAACCAGAATAATGGGAATGAGTTAAAAATAAAAGTTGTATTATGAAGTAGTGATGGTTGTTCTCTTGTTGTCCTTTTTTTTTTTTTTTCTTCTTTCCTTGTTTGTTTTCTGGGGGAGGGGACTGTCACGTGGCTTTTCAGTCAATGATGTTCCCTGAGTTAAGTCCTCCAGCCCCCCTCAAGGGGGTGGGCTCTGAGGAAACCGGTTTTTTTAGTCTATTGTTCTCTGGATGTTTTTGTGTTTGTTTGTTCGTTTTTTGTTTTTGTTTTGTTTTTTCTCACGCCTTGACAGTTTTTGATGGTTTTTGGAAGTTTAGAGGAGAGCAAACTGCACCCCGACCTCCCTCTCAGAGAGAAGCCTCAGAATGCTCTGCAGAGCTGCTGGCAGAGTAAGTTCTGAGTCACTGTCCCTGGGGATGCAGGATCTCCTCCTTGTACCCAAAACCAGGGCAGCAGTAGCTGTCTGGGCAGCTCCAGACTGCCAGAGAGGTTCCAAGCAGCTATCGCACACTGAGATTTTCCCGCTGGCCCTGCTGGAGTGCTTGGTCTTTCTGGTCAGAGAGTGCTGGGCTGCACCTGGTCCTTCCGGGTCGAGTGCACTGGGTGGCGTACCTCACCCAGTGGAGGGTGTGAGGTGCACGAGTGTCTCAGGTTCTGCCATTTGGCGAGGCTCCCAGCCCTCACAGGAGCCAGACCCCAAGCATTCTCAGGCCCACTTGCAGCTCAGGGATCAAGACCTGGTTTCTCTGCTGCACTCTCTCTGGCTCAGTGCCAGGGGAGGCTGTCCTGGGTCTGGGGACTTAAGCCCCTTTCCCTAACCGCCCCAATTCCCACAATTTTACCCCACGATCTTTTGCTCTTTTTGAGTGCTTTCAACCAGACTCCAAGTTAATGCTGGTCCCCAGTCACAGGGCACTCTCATATCGGGGTATTTCTATCCAGTTGGTCACCCCTGGTGGCTCCCTCTCCCTTTTGTTTATCTTCCGGTATCAGTCTGACCTTCCCACTCTGCTTTACCTGCCCACTGGCGTCTTCTGCTCCTGTAGAGATCCAGACATGTATAATTCTGATCTCAGGCTGATTTCATGGGTGCTCAGAGTTCTTTGTTAGGTTATCAGCTCACTTAAGGGTACAGGTTGAAAAGGTACCTCCCCCTACTTCCCCGCCATCTTGTCTCTCCCCTAGGTTTTTCTTTAGAGTTAAGGGTCTGTTTATTGGTTTGCCTCTCCTTTTTTTTTTCCCTTTGTTCCTATGTTTCTTAAATTTACATATGAGTGAGATCATATGGTATTTCTTTTTCTCTGACTGATTTATTTGACTTCTGTAATACATTGTAGCTTTATTCATATCATTGCAAATGGTAAGATCTCATTCCATTTTTATGGCTGAGTAATATTAATGTACACATATGTACAAATAATATATATATATATATATATATATACATGCATGTGTATACATACACACACACACACACATATATATATCACACACACCACTTTGTCTTTAATATAAATGTCAATCTATTTCAGGGCTTTCTATACTGTTCCACTGATCTATGTTTTTATTTTATGACAGTAACATACTATGTTGATTACTACACCTTTGTAATATAACGTTAAGATTGGAACTGTACTGTCTCCCATATTATTTTTTTTCTTTTCAACATTTATTTCACTTATTAGGGATGTTATTTGGTTCCAGTCAAATTTCAGGATGGCTTTTCAAGCTCTGTGAAACCTGTTGTTGGTATTTTAATGGGGATTGCATCCAACGTGTGAATTGTTTTGGTACTATAGACATTTTTACATTTTTGTTCTTCCAACCCAGGAGCATGAAATGTCTTTCCATTTCTTTCTGTCAAATTAAATTTCTTTCATCCTTTTTTTGCACTTTTCAGACTACAAGTCTTTCCCTTCCTTAGTGATTTCTAGTCTTAGGTATCTTATTATTTTTGGTGCAGTTGCAGATAACATTGTTCTCTTATCTCTTCTTTCAGCTGCTTCATTAGTAGTGTATAGAAATCCAACAGAGTTCTGCACATTGATATTGTGTCCTATGATGTTACTGAATTCATTGATCAGTTATAATAGTTCTGGGTTTTTTGTTTGTTTGTTTTTGGTGGGCTCTTCAGGGTTTTCTGTATAGAATATCATGTCATTTGAATATAGGAAAATGTTACTTCTTCCTTCCAAGTTTAGATGACTTTTATTTCTTTTTGTTGTCTAATTGCAGGAGTGCCATAGGGAAATCAAGTCCCCCAGACCAGACACTTGCCAGAAAACCTCTGTCCAAACCCCCTTCAACAAAACTTGGCACTAGGGTAACATGTCACCTGGA
The DNA here is from genome assembly GCF_922984935.1 of Meles meles. Lineage (NCBI taxonomy): Eukaryota > Metazoa > Chordata > Mammalia > Carnivora > Mustelidae > Meles > Meles meles. The sequence continues at coordinate 52,919 of NW_025721347.1, forward strand.
TATTGGGGTGATAAGGAGCTTTAGGAATTACCAAGAGCCTGTGACATGTGCACCCCCCTCCAATGCATCAGAGAAGAGGGCATCAAATCCTCAGAAAGCTGGGCCTTCTGGGAGTCTTGAGAATGTAAAACCTCTTACCAAACTCTGCACTGCCAAATGAGGACCCCTGACACCAGGCTGAAGGAGAGTCCTCTGAACAGGAGCCATCAATCCAGGAGAGCACAGGGTAGTTGAGTCCACAGAATTCCATGTTTGCCAGGACCTCCAGGCCATGAGCATTCCAACCCAGCTTGGCACTGACAAATGAGATTCCTGGACATTGGGATGAAGGGAGTCCCTTAACTGGGTGCTCTATGGCCCAGAAGAGCACAAAACAATTGACTCCTAACAACACCAGACCAAGCGGGAGCCTTCCTCCAGAACCCAGCTCCACTTGCAATAGAATCAACTGGACATCTGACTGTCAAGAGATCAGGAACCCTTCATCCCAACAGAGTATAGGGCCATGGTATCTGCTAGAATGGTAGGTGCACAAGGCATGCTCAAGCCATGAGCTCTCCAATAGAGCTCAGCAAGAGCCAAAGGTATCCTGGACACTATGCTAACCTGGAACCCTCAGTCATGAGGCCTCCAGCCCAGCTGAAAACTGGGTGCTAGAATCTCCTGGAACCCAGTGTGACAAGAAGCCCTCAGAACACAATTTTTCCAACACAGGAGAGCACATGACAATCAGGTTCCCAGAACACCAGGAGCTCTCAGGCTAGAAGCTCTCCAACACAGGTTGACACAGGACAAGTTAACCCCCTGGAGTGTAGAATATGAGAAGGAGCCCTCAGAGGATGAGTTGTGCAACCTAACACAGCATAATGCAATCAGGTTCTCAGAACACCAGGATTTCAAGGAGACCTCTGACCATAACCTCTCCAAACCAGACCAGGAAGTGGGAAAATATATTATCTAGATAGTGGGTCCAGTGGGAGCCTTAAGACCAGAAGCCCTCTAATGTACCTCTGTACCAGGGAGATGAGTAACCTGGACACTGGGACAAAGGCAGGGATTCTTCTAATGCAGTAGAGAACACAGCAATCAATTCCCCAAAACACCAGGCCCATTGGATGCCCTGAGACCACGATATACCCCACCCCACTGCACACTGGGCAAAAGAGTCCCCTGGACAGTGAGCTGAGTGGAGGTCCTCTACTTGGGAGCACTTCATCCCAACAAAACATAGGGGAGTTGAGTCCTCACAACATTGGACCAACCAGGAAATTTGAGACACTCCAACTCAGCATAAGAGTGGACAGAAACTCTCTTGGACTAGGATGACAGGACTCCCTCTGAGTGGGGGCCCAACAGCCGAGCAGACAACTGGCAGATGAGTCCCTAGAACACCAAGCCCACTGGGAGATTTGGTGCCCCACACCCTCTCTTTCAGATTGGCACTGGACCAGGTCTCTCAGACACTAGGCTGACCAGGAAATCTCTGACCCACAACCCTCTAACTCAGTAGAGCACAGAACAATTAGGTCTCCAGGACAAAGGCTGACTGGGAGACCTCTGGTCATGACTCCTCCAACTCAGCACTGCACTGGGCTAACAAGTCCCTAGAACACTGTTTTGACTAGAAGCCCTTTAACTAAGGTGAAACGAGGGCATATGAGTCTCCAGTGCTCTGAATGGACTTCACTCTATGGTTCTTGTAGATTATCACATGGGTACCTTTCCTATTTTAGGGAGATCTCCTTAGGAGACAAGGGTATCATGCCAAAAAGAGGAGGCACACTAGAAGTTTGAAGATTTTGAAATAGAACTCATAACCGAAGATGAGGTTTGGGGGGGGGGTGTAGGGATTTGTAGAAGAGACTTCAGACACTAAGGAAGAAGGAGTCATTGGTTCAGGTATTCCAGGTAGAGTAGAGATTCTCCAGCCTGGAAGGAAAGGGGGAGACCCTAGAAAAACACGCCAAGTAGTGGGATGAGAGCCAGGATCAGTCTGTGAGGTGGAGAGATACTCTGAGTACATGAAGGACTTGCTGGAAGCTCTTGCCTTCCATGCAATGTCCATGAGGTTATGTTCCTGCACACACACATTCAAGATGGCAGAAAACTGAAGCTGGAAAAAGTCTGCATGAATTTTAATATTTATCAGGGGACTAAAGAAATAATTTAAAACCATCATTTCAGAATGAGTCATTTACCAGAAACAACCACTGTGTGATTGTGATGTACAGTCTGGCTTATAGTCACTGCTGTGTCTTCTAAATAATCACATTATCCTGTTGGTGTACAGGCTCCACAGCTCTTAGAAAGTTTTGGTTAATTATTCAGAGTTTACCCTGAGCACACAACCTTCCTGTCCCCATCAACACTTTCAGACATCCTGAGTTCTAGAAACCAAGGTCAGCTACTGAGGTCAGCCCCATTCTGATTGGAAGGAAACAATGAGCTGTATGTCCATAGGTATGTATGTCAGGAAAAACGATTTTTGTCCCAAGCCCTACCACTCATGTTGTGCAAACTTGAGTTTGGACCCTGACGTGAAGTTTAAAATCTCTAGCCACCACAGCAAGTATTTCCTGACTACATGTCCCTGTGTGATGCAGGCCTTTGGAGAGTAAATGTGACAATAAGATGAGGGAACCAAGATGGAGGGAGGCCAGAGGCATGGGACTTTTCCCTGTCTCTAGATGACTTCCTGTGGGCTGAGGGAGGCAGGTACAGACTGGAGTGAGTGAGCATCCTGGAGTGTAAGCTCTCCGTTCTGAGCCACAGAAGCACTGAGATTTTGAGTGAGACACATTAATTATTACTGGCTGCTCCAGGTGAAGGGGTGAATGGACAGAGTAAAGCAGTGAAGGAGACAGGTAGGAAGAGTGGGAACAGGTGCACATGGAAAACTTGAAGTTGTCTGTGGATATGGAGGAAGGTGATTACTTCTAATAGGCAGAGCTGTTATTCTGACAAGCATTGGACAGAAAAAAGGAGGAAAGTAAGTTTCCAGGTTGGTCTTCTCCCTGGAGATTGTCACTTTCACCTCCAGGGATGAAGTGGAAGCTCAGTGAGTTGTGGATGTCAGTGAGCTGATGTCTGCCTGTGGCTGTAGCTGAGTTGAAAGAAAGCCTAGAGTGATGGTCCCCTAGTAGAGCTCAAGGCACCGAGTTCATAGCACTGGGACATCAACTGATGGGAGCAGTAAAGGTGGAGGATCTTGGAGAAAAGTTAAAACTGAGGAGAGAGGTCAGCCTCTTTAAGATTGATGGTGTCTAAGCTTATAGGAGGGCTGCCACTTCCATGAGCCAGTGTGGAGGCTGGTGGAGTCCAGGTCACTTGATTTGAAGGAGAAGTGGATCATTTTTGTGATCCCAAAGCTGTGAACCTCCAGCGGTCAACATCTCAGACCCCATTTACCCCACAGATGTATTTCTGGACAAAGTTTCCTGGAAGCACTGGGACCCCACTTTTGGGGTGTGGGGCAGAGTAACTCACCCCTTGGTTCTCTATTCCTTCATCTCTAAAATGTGGGTAGCTTTGGGGGGGGTGATTGTGTGAGCAGGATGTAGGTTATGGCAGGGTGGTGGAGGGTGTCTACAAGAGCAGGGGACAGATCCTTTCCAGAGGAGGAAGTGGAGGGACTGATCTAGGTATTTGTCCTGTTCTTTCCTTCCCAAACTCAAAACATTGCTCTGGGAGGACCGCAATCTGGGAGCTGCCTCTGTTCTGTTCCACACCTGGCCTTTTCTGCCCCTTCTATACAGTGCCTCAGAGACCACCATCTGCCCAATCACAAACCAGCACCAAACCCCACCTACCTCCTACACTGCTGCTTCACATACACATGTTAGGGAGCCACGTGGGGACTGCTAGCTTTAGGGAACTATTCTGAGGTGTGTTGACAGGTTGTGCACTAATGTAGGTGGGGGAGGGAGGTTGGTACATTTATAGATTCACAGGAAGCTTCAGATAGCATAGAAACATCCTGTCACAGGGGCAGTCTTGACTCATTTTGTCCCAGGGTAACATCCTACATAATTACAGAACACTATTAACACCAAAAAACTGACAGTAGTATGATAGACATGTCTGCTTCTCTCAGCTTGTCATGCACATTCATATATTTAAAAGTGCAATCCAGATATGGAAGTACCCCAACACAAAATCTCCCTCATGCTATTCACGCCTTCCCAGACCATCCCTGCTCATGGCAAACACCCCGTTGTTTTACATTTTGGGAGTTTTGGAATTTTGTTGCACGAGGTGATTCCTACCATTCTGAACCGTGATGTTGGATTTTAGTTTGTTTTCACTCAGGATAATACCCCAGGATCCATCAAAGTTCTGTGTGTCAGAATATTATGGCTTTTTTTCACTGAATTGGGCTCTCTAGTATGCAAATGCCACAATCTGTTCATTCAGTGACCCTTTGAGGGACATTTTGATTGTTTACAATATTTGGAGACTATTAAGTAATATCAAGTGAGTATTTGTGCATAGGGTTTTGTGGGCTCTTAAATTTTAATCTCTGAGAAAAAGGTCCATGAGAGTGAGTGATTACCGGGTTTTAGCATTTATGCTTCATGTTTGTAGAGCCTATCAAACTCTTACCAGAGTAGCTGTTCCATTTGAATTACCACCAGCAATGTAGGGAAGCTTACTCTTTCCAACATTTGGTGTTTTTACTGTGTTTGATATTAACTAAGTGTCCTACTGGGTTTGTAGTAGAAATTACTCAGTCAGTTTTTCATTTACATTTCCCTCATGGCTCCTAATGTACAGTTTTTTTTTCTTCTGCTTATTTACCATCTGCATATTCTCTTTGGTGGAGGTGTTATGAGCTTCAGGATGTCTATTACCTTAATTAAATAGGTGTGTTTGAATGCAGAAGGAGAGTTTACAGATCTCTGTACAGCACAGCTCAGGATCATAGTCACAACAGCACCACACTAGTCACTGCATTCTCCACATGGTGGGCAGGGGTCTCCAAGGCTCTGAGAATGTGGTAGTGAACCAGAGGGAACTGACAGCATGACCTGCGCATCCTAGTCAACATTGTTCATACACACTGACTCCTCTAGGTTTCAAAACCAGCTGCTTGGTTCAATTTGATAGAAGGGAAAAGGGAAGCTGAGTGTCTACACACAGGTATTTTTGCCACAGACAATCTCTGACCAAAGAACTCACAGGCTTTGTGCCAAAACTTGGCTCCAAACTTTGGCATTTACAGTTTCTGCAATGAGCACATTCGCATTCCATTGGTGAAAAGAAGTAATACAGCCATGTCCATTCAAAAAGAAAAGTAAATGTTGTAAATTGGGAGGGCTATGTACATAAAGGAAAGGTGAAAAAATGGGGACAAATAATCCAATTTACTTTACTTTCCTAGCCTATAATCTCCTAAACAGAAGAATACAGTTTATTCTGTGTTTCCAGTGCCCAGCACCTTGCCTGGCACTAATAAATGAAGCCAAGAAGCTTGAAGGAAAGAGTATGATCAGCTTTGTTCTAAATATATTTATGTCTCTAATTATTTTCATTTTGGATCTAGAAAGATTTAGATTGGAATTCAAGCACCCTCTTTTGTAGCTCAGGATTTTTGGAGTAACATCAATAATAGTAAAATTAAGAACAGACTGTATCTCTTAAGTGTTTCCTATGTGTCAGAAACACTGTTAAGGTTTGTGATGTCATTTCAATCTTCAAACACATCTATGAGGTATGTATTGCTGTCTCCATGCTGTGGGTGAGTTGACTGAGAATCCAAAAGGTTCAGGAATGTACTCAATGTTGCACAGCTAGGAGGCGATAGAGCTATGATGTGAACCCTGGCCCTCTAAGCTCTACAGCCTCCTTTCATGCACTGTGCTATAGCACTCTACCTATAAAGTCCAACCAATGCCACTTTCCTCTTTTGTAATATAGGGATACACAAGAGCATGACCACTCTGTATAATTGTTACCAGGTTCAGAGGATAGTCCTATATCAATTACCTGACCCAGTGAACCTTGCACTCTGGGAACTCAGCAATGATTATATCCCTCTATCCTTTCCATTTCATATCTGACTCCTGGTGCAAGATTAATGGAAACTTTCTTCAAGATATGATGCTCATAATATACAGTTAGCTTTGTTAAACCTACACTACTAAACCAGTAAGACCCTCCTAGGCAATTCACTGAAATTTTCTCCAAAATCAAACCATTAGTGGACTTATAAAATGCTTAGGAGGAGTGTCCCAGTGACTAGGTATTTCCATCGGCTACTAAAGGTTTTCATGACCCTTGAAGGATTCTGAAATTAGCATCCCTGCAAGGAAGGTTTGTAGAGGAAGCTTGAACCAGGAGAATTATGTCTCAGTTGAGTAGGTAGAGAGAAAGCAAGCAAGTGGCAAGCAAGATGCCAGAGTGACCTGTGAGGTTCAAAGTCCAAGAGCAGGTCAGGTCTTCCCAAACTCTATTTAGAAATTTCAAACATTCCTTCTCCTTGTGTCCTCAATGTTATTCCTTATGTCTCACAAACAAGTGAAACCATATAGTCATTGATTTTCTCTGCTTGACTTCTTCGACTCAGCACAATCTCCGCCAGTCTCATCCATGTTGATGCCAAAGTTGGGTATTCCTCCTTTTTAATGGCTGAGTAATATTCCAATGCATATATGGACCACATCTTCTTTATCCACTTTTCTGTTGAAGAGCATCTTGGCTCTTTCTACAGTTTGGTTATTGTGGACATTGTTTATATGAACATTGGGGTATACAAGACCCTTCTTTTCACTATATCTGTATCTTGGGGATAAATATCCAGTAGTGCAGTTGCAGGGTGATAGTGTAACTCTATTTTTTTTCTTTAATTTTTCAGCGTAACAGTATTCATTGTTTTTGCACAACACCCAGTGCTCCATGCAAAACGTGCCCTCCCTATTACCCACCACCTGTTCCCCCAACCTCCCACCCCCGACCCTTCAAAACCCTCAGGTTGTTTTTCAGAGTCCATAGTCTCTCATGGTTCGCCTCCCATTCCAATGAAACAAGATGGGATTGGGAGGGAGACAAACCATAAATGACTCTTAATCTCACAAAACAAACTGGGGGTTGCTGGGGGGAGGTGGGGTTGGGAGAGAGGGAGGGGGTTATGGACATTGGGGAGGGTATGTGCTATCGTGAGTGCTGTGAAGTGTGTAAACCTGGCGATTCACAGACCTATACCCCTGGGGATAAAAATACATTATATGCTTATTAAAAAAAAATTGTAACTCTATTTTTAATTTCTTACACAATCTCCACCCTGTTTTCCAAAGTGGTTGCACCAACTTGCATTTGTACCAAGAGTGTAAGAGGGTACCCCTTTCTCCCCATCCTCTCCAACACTTGTTTACTGCTCTGTTATTTTTTTTTTCCATTCTAACTGGTGTAATGTGCTATCTCAATGTGGTTTTGATTTGAATCTCCCTGATGGCTAACAATGATGAACATTTTTACATATGTCTATTAGCCATTTATATATCTTCTGTTCATGTCTTCAGCCCATTTTTCAACTTGATCATCCTTTTTTTTTTTTTTGAGGGAGTGGCGGTTATTGAGATTTTTATGTTATTTAGAGATCCTTGATATCAGCCCTTTGTCTCTATTGTCATTTTTGAATATCCTTTCCCATTCCCTGGGTTGCCTCTTTTTTGTAGACTGTTTCCTTGCTATGCAGAAACTTTTATCTTGATGAAGTCCCAAATGTTCATTTTCACTTTTGTTTCCCTTGCTTTTGGAGAAGGGGGAAATTGGAGGGGGAGATGGACCATGAGAAACTGTACACTCCAATAAACAAAGTGAGGATTTTAAAGAGGTGGGGGGTGAGGGGATGAGTGAACATGGTGGTGGGTATTAAGGAGGATACATATTTCATGGAGCACTGGGTATTATATGTAAACAATGAATCTTGGAACACTGCATCAAAAAGAAATGATGTATTGAATGGTGAATTATATAATAATAATTATTTTAAAAGGAATTTCAGACATTGAGGTGGGGAGGTGCAGTTTATCTGCAAACTCAAGGGACATTTGTTTTGGAGAGCATGGTGTTGGACTAGGGGAGGGAGAAGCATTTAATGTGCACCTACTGTGTTCCAAGCAAATTAGATAAGTGAGGCTATTTGATCCTGAGAGAAAAAATTCTATTCTACAGATAGGAAATAAAGCTTCTGAGAAGTGAAATAAACTTGAGCAAGTTTATAAATATAAGAGTGCATGATGGTGACCTAACTCATCCCACCTAAGGTGAGAACTGAACCCACCTCCTCGAGAGACACACCAAATCTACACCTATTTATAGATCCTCGTGAAGAAGAACCGAGAACAGCCTGAACAGCTTCTGCACAGCAGAAAACAGAGACAGAGACATCATAACACAGGAATCACCCCTCAGCAGCCTGCCAACTGCAGTGGAAGGGATAGTTCTGTGGGCTGTAAGCTAATGTGTCTGCACTGGCACACAGAAAACAAGCTACAGTTCAGAGAGCAACTAGAATGTGAAGGATCTTCCCTGAGAGCCCCCCCCCCAACACAATGGGGAAGGAGGGGTGTTGGATCTCCTTCTGTGTCAAGTCACAGGCAAGCTCAAATTCTGCTCCACTTTGATAGTATGTACAGAAGCAAGGTCTGAGCATCCTCGCTGGTGTACCACCTCGTTGATCCCAGGGTCCCCAGCCCACTCAAACCCAGCTGTGCCAAGAAGCAGCTCCAGCATGGCACACACTGGGATGCTCCTTGTCAGCATTCACTAGAGCTCCAGACATCATACTGAGTTGGCACAGTTGCTAAGCATCCAAGAACACTCCAGGTCTGCTCCCATCTTGCATGGGTCACCCTTAGTTATATGGGTATGTGACATCCTGGGTCATGTTTGACCTCCAGATGCCTTGAAAAGGAGTACCCTATGTGGAAATCCCAGGATCCCATAGCTCACACTCTGTCAGGACACTCAGAGTGCTGAAGATATCCCAGCTTTCATCCACTTGAATTTCAGCCATCTTGCTAGTGGGTACTGTGCACAGAGAACAACCGCCATCCTAAATCCACCCCAGCTATAGCTATCTCCCAAAGCGTCCTCTCTTCAGAGAGCCTTGGGACATTCCTGCCCATGCCCACTGCAGTTACAGATGTACTGCCAGGCTACCCCACCCCATGAAGACAATCCCAGAAAACCTCAGCACCTGATACATCTCCACTCCAGCCACCCTCTGCAAAAAGAGCCCTGTGACAGCAGTTAGCTCTTAGCTTCACCCAATCTGCCGGGATGTCTTCTGTGTGAAGACCCTATGTTTCTTATAGCATGACTTACACTAGCCAAGCTATGTTAACAACCCAGGTATCTCCCAGAGATTTTTGCATAAGGGCTGCCTTTCAGCCAACCACTTCCCCGCTTGCCTAGCCAAAAGTCCCACCTTCACCTCCCAGAAAGTCACAGCCCATAACCTGGTGCTTATGCACTCCAAGGCCTCTCTGGCACCTTTATGCTCACACACTCCAGAGCACTCCCACAAACTTCCCACCACCCCGTGGCTCTGCACTCCACCCACACCCCCAGAAAGCCCCCACCCAGACCCTGATTCCCACACACCTCTGGGCAGAGAAGAGCCTAGAAGTACTGGCAGATCCTGGTCCTCCTCCTTCTTGGTAGCAGCAGACTGCAGCCCTGGATCACAAATTCAGCATGTGGGAGAAATTTCAGTTGGAAGAAGAACAAGATTCAGAAAATTGGTTTTCATGAACTTCGCAAGGTCACACAAGGATCACTGCACCATTCCAACCCCTTGAAAACTTGCTGTCTCTGATACTACCAATTAGAGAGCCATCTTTGCCTTAGCATCCAATGTTGTTCCAGCAGCACCATTGCAGGAGAGTACAAAACAAAGTTTTGTAGAAATGCTGAGATTTCATCATTTATAAATACACCACAGAGATAGTATAAGTTGCCCCTTCTACAGATCTATGAATTAGAAGCACATAACATTGAAACATGGAGGGAGTCTTAGCCCCCCAAAATACATAAGCCTTTAGTTAACATAGCTCCAGATCCAAGCCTTTTCTATGATGTACACTTGCTGATTAAAAAAAAAAAATCCATGCCTTGCCAGTTATTCTATCAGTGGGAATGCATTTTATATACTTACCCTCAAAAGAATCCTGAAGTTTCCCAGCATTTTATGTCTGATATACCAAAGTCTACCTTCATGAAGCAGAACCCAGATGCCCTTGATTTTGGGACCCACCTCTATATCCCTTCATCCACCAGAACACTTCCATCAGGAAAGCCTTGAACATCTTTTTAGAAAGAAGGTTGCCAACCTTCACTGTGGTGCATGAGTCAGGAGAAGCTGTAGACATTTATTCCAAGTCTGATGTAAAGTAACCTTGTTGCTGAGAAAACATAGAGTAACCTAGATATCACAGTGACCCAGGCCCTTAGCACTACTTACAGTGTCTTGAGGGTGTCATGAAGTGTAGTAAGCTGTGGATCCTGGGCTGATTACTGTGGGCTGATATCTGTGGACTGCTGGTCACAACTGAAACAGAGAGCTCATGGGTGTGATTTCCCTGCCAGATAATAGGCAAGTCCTGATACTCATGTCCACAGGGGCCAGACAGAAGGAGAGAGAAGCAGAATGACCACTGTGCCTGAAGAAGCCCTTGGAGAAAATGTGGAGAAATATTCTGGGTCTGGCTCTAGATCATGAACACTGACCAAGACAGAAGACAGACAAATGGTTAACAATGTGTATCAGGGATTAGTCATGGTTATTTTTTTTTCCCAGCAAGGTTGAAACTGAGCATAAAAAGATTCAGTTTTCCATTAAAAGACTGTTTTCAGAGCTTTGAACAATTTCAGATATTGTATGTTGTCAAAGTGCTCTGTATCCTGAATTTTTGGATTGTTTTTCATCTCAAAGAATTCACTGGTCTGTAACAGGTAATATTAGATAAAAGTAGAACATGGCTTATTCGGACATTGTGTCTTATAACAACACACAGGGTATGTCATCACTGTGGCCAGTGGCAGCTGGAGGACACAGGGCTTGGGTGTGAAAGTCTTTGAAACTTTCTCAACCCATTTTCTTTTCCTTAGATTTGGGGAACTGCTGTAATTTGAATATAAATAATTCATTTGTAAAACTTAACGACAGTGTTAAGTGTCTGTTATGATCTGTAATGTAAAGAAGACTGCTTTATGATAGCCTTGTTAATTTTTACTTTCATGCAATATTTTACACATCTTTGCAGGTAAACTTAACTATACGCATTGATAAGCCATTGTTTGTTATTATAATTTCTACTTCCTCATTTAAGTTTGGACATGGAAAGGACAGGACTTCTAATATAGCCACTGTTGTAGTTTAAATGATGAAGTATCCAAAGCACGTGTGAAGACCTGCTCTACTAGAGTGGGAAACAGGCAGAAGTTTTGAGGAAAGACAGTGCTGGGACTATGTCTTTTTTCTCATGTATTGAAATGTAAAATCATGATGTCTGTATGCCTGCTAATGGGTTGTTATTGAAAAGTGTTATTATGGCATATGTACTTCTCATGGGGTTGAAGAGAAATAAGGTTTCCTAATGTCAGTCCTCTGAATATGTCCACACTATACATAGATATGAGTATAATGTGATACTTTTTCTTTTTGGGTTTTTTGACAGATTGAAAAATTAATATAACTCCTACTGTCTACAACAAATAGATGAATGGATGAAGAGCAGGTGATATATTACAACAAATAGATGAATGGATAAAGAATAGGTGAAGATAGATAGATAGATAGATAGATATAGATATATGAAAATAACTAAGCCCAAAAATGATGACATCTTGCCATTTGGAACATGGATGGACACAGAGGGTATAAATTTAACAGAAATTGGTTAGACAGAGAAAAACAAATACCATAGGATTTCACTCCAATGTGGAATCTGAAAAGCAAAACAAATGAAAAACAAAACAAAACAAAAAGCAGAATCAGACGTATAAATATAAAGAACAAACTGATCTGCTAAAGGAGTTCTCAGAGGAGAAGAGAGTGGGGCATGGGAGAAATGGGTGAAGGGGAGTGGGAAACACAGGCTTCCCATTATGGAATGGACACGTGGTATAAAAGGCACAGCATAGGAAATATGGTCAATGTTATTGGAATATTGTCTCTGGCAAAGAATGGTAGCTACACTTCTGGTCAACACAGAATAAGGAAAAAAGTGTTCAATCGTATAATGTACATATGAAGCTAATATACTATTTCATGTCAACTATGCTTCAATTTAAAAAAAAAATGAATCAGTGGTGCCTGGGTGGCTGAGTGGTTTAAGCCTCTGTCTTTGGCTCAGTTCATGATCTCAGGGTCCTGGAATCAAGTCCCACATCTGGCTCTTTGCTCAGCAGGGGCCTGGTTCTCCCTCCCCCCTGCCTGCCTTTCTTCCTACTTGTGATCTCTCACTCTCTGTCCAAAAAGCACAGTTGCAATTGCAGGGTCATAGGGAAGCTCTATTCTTAATTTGTAGAGGAATCTCCACACTGTTCTTCAAAGTGGCTGCACTAACTTGCATTCCCACCAACAGTGTAAGAGGGTTCCCCTTTCTCCACATCCTTTCCAACACACGTTGTTTCTTGTCTTGCTAATTTTGGCCATTCTAACTGGTGTCAGGTGGTATCTCAATGTTAGCTTCCCTATGACCCTGCAATTGCACTGCTGGGTATTTACCCCAAAGATATGGATGTAGTGAAAAGAAGAGCCATCTGTACCCCAATGTTTATTGCAGCAATGGCCACGGTCGCCAAACTGTGGAAAGAACCAAGATGCCCTTCAACGGATGAATGGATAAGGAAGATGTGGTACATATACACAATGGAGTATTATGCCTCCATCAGAAAGGATGAATACCCAACTTTTGTAGCAACATGGATGGGACTGGAAGAGATTATGCTGAGCGAAATAAGTCAAGCAGAGAGAGTCAAGTATCATATGGTTTCACTTATTTGTGGAGCATAACAAAGAACACGGAGGACGGGGCACCTCGGTGGCTCAGTGGGTTAAAGCCTCTGCCTTCGGCTCAGGTCATGATCCCAGGGTCCTGGGATTGAGCCCCACATCAGGCTCTCTGCTCCGCGGGGAGCCTGCTTCCTCCTCTCTCTCTGCCTGCCTCTCTGCCTAGTTGTGATTTCTCTCTGTCAAATAAATAAAATATTAAAAAAAAAAAAGAAAAGGAACACGGAGGACATGGGGAGATAGAGAGGAGAGAGAGTTGAGGGAAACTGGAAGGGGAGATGAACCATGAGAGACTATGGACTCTGAAAAACAACCAGAGGGTTTTGAAGGGGCGGGGGGGGCGGTGGGAGGTTGAGGAACCACGTGGTGGGTAATAGGGAGGGCACGTACTGCATGGAGCACTGGGTGTGGTGCAAAAACAATGAACACTGTTATGCTGAAAATAAGCAAAAAAAAAAAAAAAAAAAAAAAAAAAAAGCACAGATGGAGCAGTCTCCTCCCAGACCAGATACATAGGCTCTGAAGCTCAGAGTAGAGATGATTAAGGAGCAGAAATTTGCACTCTGAACAGGGGGAGGGATAACTGGGCTTCCCTGTGAAAGAAGAAGATCATGTGGTTTAGGACTGAACACCAACCAAAGGGATACACAGGAAAAAGCTGTCAAAGGAAACTGAAACGGAAATCAACAAAGAAAGAACTGGAAGTAAATTTGTCACAGAAGTGAAGGGCAGAGTCTCCCCAAGTGACTAGTGTTACCTGCAGCCCCAAGACAGGCTGAGTGAGGCCAGTTCCATCTGAATTGCATTTGGGTCCTCATGACTCTCAGACAAACCCAATTCTGTTATGTATATGTATGTATACATACATATATACTTTCTACTAATTTTTAAGAAGATTATATATAATCTTCTTAAAAGATTAAAATCTGTGCTCACTGTTTCAATAAGCAATAATTAATTAATAAGTAATAAGAAAAAGTTATAAGTAGTTAATGGGACCTTCTTCTGGTGCCAGTCCCCACTGGCACCACGCAAATATGGAAGGGTCCTGAAGACTTTTTTTTTTTTTTTAATTTTAGGGTTAGAATTTTGTGATGCATCAGCTGCATAGAATACCCAGTGCTCATTCAATCAAGTGCCCTCCTTAATGCCTATCCTTAGTTACCCCATCCTCCACCCACTTCCCTTCTCACAACCCCATTTGTTCCCTAGTTAAGAGTCTGTCATGGTATTTCTTCCCTTTCTGATTTCATCTTATTTTTCCCCTCCCTTTCCCTATTGCCATCGGTTTTGTTTCTTAAATTCCACATATGAGTGAAATCCTATAGCATTTGTCTTTCATCAACTTATTTCACTTAGCATAATAGTCTTTAGGTACCATTGTGAATGGTAAGATATCATTCTCTTGATGGCTGAGTAATATTCCATTATATGCATATAGCATTATCTTCTTTATCCAGACTTTAAAAATTTCTGATTTTGCAGCCCAGTGGTTATAATACTTTGTGGCAGACTCTCCAAGTAGACTCTCTCTCCTCGACTGTGTCCTCAACTATATCAGACCTGAATCAACTCTCCACACCTCTTCCCTTCCAAATGGTGGTCGCTTTTTTACTTATAGCCTTGTGGAATTTGTTTTATAACATCTTTGATTGATTTCTTGGGAGATAAGAATAGTCTGATAAGCATGTAATTGTATTTGAGGAAAGAGACAATCTTAACTCCTCTCCCAGAACTTTCTGACTGGATGCTGCACACTAAGGCTGTGAACCTGGGGACAGGCTATATTTTGTTGCCCCCTTCTAGGAGAGCTGAATGTCGTTTAGGTAAGGAGATCATGACTTGTGACACAGATTTGTCCTTTCTAGGTTTAGGTTTATTGTGGGAAGATGTGTGAAACATAACGCCTACCATTTTCTCCACTTACATTTAAGCTGTGATGGATGAGTTGAGGGTATCACTTGCTCTAGTGCTATGTTGTTTGACTTACCCCACAACTGTGATCTTTCTATGATGTTTCTGTGACCTTTTCATGGGGTCTAATTGCCCATGTCCTCATTAACATCGGTGTTAGTGTTTTAGCGAATGATGACAATGAGTGACACATTTAACTTTGTACTGTTTGAGTCTTTCAGGGTCTCCATGATCTCCCTATCATATGAATTTTTCAACTTGAAGGAAAGTTTACCTGGTTTCCTTTAAAACGTGGTTTCCAGGAAATGATGTCATGAGGGTCACTAAGAAATCCTTCAGTCATCAGCCATCCAAACTGCCTGGTGATTGGCCACCCAAATAAGGCCAACATGAAAGTGCCCTGGAGATTGGATAGGGAATGTTATTGACATCATAAGAAGACACTGTGATGTACCAGGGCTGTTATAAAAGGACATCTGCAGCCCAGGTTGCACTGAGGAGGGAGATAGTGTTTTAGCCATAACTCTTCCTCGCTTTCTCTGCCCTGTTCTCTTCCTCTGTTCATGGCAAGCACCCTGCCAATTCCTCCTTCCTTGGGCCTCCCACCAACACTCTCACACCACCTTCATGTTTGTGTTTATGTTTGTGCCCCTCTGTGGTCCTGAGAGTACTCAAAGCAGTACCCAGTAACTCCTGGACGCATTTCCCATTGTGTGGATGGCCCATCTTCTCAGGGACACATTCCACTTTGTATATGGGATTGGGGCACTGTAAATCAGAGTACTGTAGATTTTCAGCTGGGTTCCACATCTCTGGGATCAAATCTGGGTTCAGCACAGGAAAGCTGAGTCCATGTCCTGAGGGAACACTGGGCCTACTATTATTCCAGAGCCCTCAAACACAGCTCAGCACAGGGAACATGAATGCTCTAAGCATCCGGCCATCCTGATGTTCACAATGTCTCCAGACAAAAGGAAGAGAGGAAATTTCATGAAACATGTATTGGGAGAAGGAATCACCACATCTCTAGACATAGTATGAGTCCTTGGAACACATGTCCTCAGACCACAAGCAGTCTGACCCAGCTTAGCAGTGGACACACTAATTCCACAGACTGCTGGCCAACCAGGAGCCTACAGACCACACACACTTGAACACAGTATACCACAGGCAAATTCAGACCCCAGAACAGAGAACCCACCAGAAACTCTGTGAGTGGAAACCTTCTGAATGCATTTGAAACTGGGCAGATGAGTCATACAGACACTGGTTGGACAAGGAGTCCTCATAACACACCTTGCCAATCCAGGCAGCACAAAGCAAGTATGTCTAGAGAACACCAAGCTTGCCAAGTGCCAAGAATCTATCAATCCTGCATCCCAGGTCAGTACTGGGAAAACGATTCACCTGAACAGCAGCATCAACATATACCCTTGGACATGGAGACCAAGAAAGAGCCTTGGGCTGGGCCAAAATGGCACTTGATGAACCAGCTCACCAATCGCCTATTGACATAGAGACCAACAAATCATCTCTCTTGTAGGCCAAATAGGAACTTGTATAGAAGGTTCACCATGTACCCTTACATCTGGGCACTGATAAGACAGCTCTGTGATAGGTCAAGAGGACAACTATACAGCAGGCTTACCACTTGTATTTTGATATCAATAGTAACTCAGTTCTGTACTCAGCCAAGTAGGCACCTGGAGAGTGAGATCATTATGTGCCCTTGGACTCAGAAACCAAAAACTCATCTCTATCCTGGGCCAAGGAGGCACCTGGACAAAGGATTCATCATGTGTTGTACAACTAGAGACCAACAAAGTATATCGCGTCTAGGTCAAAGACTCACTGGGACCAGTTTTTCACAAAGTGCATAACTTTACTCTCTATTAGGCCAAAGAGGCACCTTCACAGCAGGCTTACCATGTGTCCTTAGACCTTGAAACATAGAACAGATCTCTGAGCACTTGGAAAGCAGGATCACTGTCTGCCCTTCAAACTCAAGACCAACAAATCATGTCTGTGCGTCGGCCAACCAGACGCCTTGATAGTGGCCTCATCATTGGCCTTTGAAACTGGAGACCAACAACTTAGCTGTCTGATAAGGCAAGCAGGCACCTGGACAGATGAACTAAATAAATTCTCAAAATGATTTATAAGTTATTTCCTTTATTGTGTGTATGTTATTGACTGACATACTTATCAATATAGTCTGGGGGAAATTTGGAGAAATTTTTAATGCTCATTCAGAAGGACATATGCATTGGTGAACTGTCGCTTCATTTGTGATATAACACTCAGTGAGAAATTTCACCAAAGAGGGTATAATTGGTTCTTTGTTAATTTTTTTCAAAATGAAAAACAAAAACAAACAAACAAAACACAAAAGAAACAAGCAAACAACAACAAAAACGATCTTTCTTATTTTGTGTCATTAGCCAAGACTGGTTACAGAAACAACATGAAAATTGCACAACACTGAAGACAACAGTCATCCATACAAGGTGCTGCTTAAAATATAACATTTCTGTAACACCACATGTCTGGAAGAAGTTAAGTATCTTCCTGGTGAAAGTGATTAGAACTGCATGAGTCTAAGTCATCCCTGAACTGCATGACTCCCCCCATTGGTCATCTAGATGCCACCCGTGTAGAGCCATAATGCTTCCCAATTATGGACTTGACTAAGATATTCTTATTCACACTAACCTTTGGAAGCACAATCATTCCCTTGTCAGCATAGGCAATCATATTTTCATGCCTCTCTTTCAGAGTCTAAGGGCCTACTCAGCAACACTGACCATTGTCTCCCAGACTACTAATTCTGGGCATTTTCATAGACTAAAAGTACTGAGCTCTCAATGCCAAAGCCTGGCATGCAACAGGTACTCAAAGCTGAGTAACATGGAAAAATACATGGATAAACCACTACATCTTCTATAATGGGATACTGACAAGTCTCCAGTTTGAATCTGTATCCCAAGTGTGAGGTTCCTGTGGGCTGAACTAGCATTTCAGCATCTGGTTCTTTGTCTTATCCCTTACATCCCACACCATAGGAAATTCTTGACCAAGGGAGACACTATTAAATTAATGCCTATGGAATGAGTGAACATACTCTTACTTTGCTCACTTCATAATTTCCAACTGTGAAAACATACCAAGGATTTATTATCAGTCCAGAAAAAAAAAAAAAAAAAACATTACCAAAGAGTACAGGCTCCTTCTGCTTCCTTGCTCAGACTCACAGCCTCTCCAGCAGTGGTTCTCAGAGCACCCTCTTTTTCACAGTAAGAACCCTTGGGATTTCCAGCTGCAAATCCTCCTTCACAATCAGCATGATTTCCTTCTTGAGTTTTCATCACCCCCGGGACTCCCTGCTTAGCAGCTGCCTGATCCCACAGAGACTCACCCCTGCCAATATCAGCTGAATAGACCCTTAACCACTTGTCAAGGACCATATTATGTATCAAAGAGTTATTGTCGTTGATGGTAAAAAGCTATGACCACAGGGAAAATTATTCTCAATGAAAATAGAACCAAGGACTTGCTTCTTCCCTTAACAAATATACGTGACTTGAAGACAGAATGTAAGTTGTGAAAATGGTTAAAACTGGTTTCATGAGAACCATCGTTAATGATGACTATAGTTAATCATATTTGATTGTATAATGTACATTGTATTGCATATTTGAATGGTTCTATAACAAAAGATCTTAAATTTCTTATCACAATGAAACATGTAACTCTGGGAGATCTGTTATCCAGAAGTAAGTGGTGATCATTTCACAATATATACATATATCACTCTGATATACACCTGAAAGAAATAGAATGTTTCATGTTAATTATATATCAATTTTTAAAATAACTGAATAAACTGCAATTGGCAAAATGTCGTCTCTGCCACCTGAAGTAATCGCTTTTGCACATGCACTTGTAGGTGAATCATGAAAAGTGGAAGTCAAAGGAAAGGACTCTGGTTCTGTACTCCTCTGTGGAGTGTTCCCTGAGTTTCATTGATTTAAGAGCAGTTTGCATTGATTTAAGAGCAGCAATTTTCCAAACTGGAAGGGGAGGGCCTGGTGGTATAGCATGTATGACTGCATGTTTCAATCTAACAGTGTATATAATCCTCCTTTGCTCTAAACAAATCATAATCATTCCTTGAAAGGCATGAAAGCCTCCTCTCCGACCTAGGCTGCCCTGTCTCTTCTTTTTCCCAGCTAATCTGTGCAATATCCACACCTCAAGACTCAGTCCAATACCCAACACTTTTTGTTTTCTCTTCTGGTCAGTTCACAACACCCCAACCACTGTCTGCTTCACTTGGCTGGCATTGTAGTGAATATTGTTGTAGTCTCCAATCCCACTTACTAGTTCTTTGTCACATCATTATGTTGGTTTGCTTTCTGTGCTTTATCTCCTAAAAGCAATGATACTTCAAGTTTTTAATGGTTTGCCTAGGAAGATATGAACATACACAGTACATCATTTGCTATACAAAACAATTTTCTTAGCAAAAGTAAAGATGAATTTAAGTGTAATTTAAGTTACAATTCACACAACTATTGCAATGAAATACATAAGTGGTAGGGCTCACCTCAGATTCACCCCATGAACTTAAAAATACACTTATTTCTCCCTAAAGTGAAAATTAAGGCAGTTCTTCAAATTTCTTCATTATATCTTCACAAGATCACCTTCAAACCAGTATCCTTCTTTAGAAAACAGATTGAGAGCCCAATGTCAAGGTAGAGCAATATATTCTCACAACATGCTATCATTTACAACCTCAAGAACTACTGGCATTACAAGTTCCCCTATGTACCTCAAATTTTAAAGAAAACTCAGTAGCAGAGTTTTTAAATCAACTGTATTAATTTGAATTAATTTTAATTAACATATCCAGCATTATTAGTTTCAGAGGTAGAGCTCAGTGATTCAAAATTTGCACATAACACCTATTGCTCATTACATCCCTCCTTAATGCTTGTCACTCAGTTATTCCCCAATAACATCCCCTCCAACACCCTCAGTTTGTTCCTGACAGTTAAGAGTCTCTTATGGTTTTCCTCCCTCTCTGATTTCCTTTTTTTTTTTAATTTTTCCTTCCCTTACCTTGTGCTAACCTTTTATTTATTAAATTCCACATATGACTAAAATCATATGGTATTTATCTTTCCCTGACTGACTTATCTTACCTACAATAACACCTCTATTTCCATCCCTGTTTTTTTAAAGATTTTATTTATTTATTTGACAGAGAGAGAAATCAGAAGTAGGCAGAACAGCAGCAGAGAGAGAGGTGGAAGCAGGCTTTCCGCTGAGCAGAGAGCATGATGTGGGGCTCGCTCCCAGGGCCCTGGGATCATGACCTGAGCCAAAGGTAGAGACTTTAACTCACTAAACCACCCAGGAGCCCCCATCCATATGGTTTGTAATGTCATGATATCCTTTTTGAGGGTGTAGTAATATTCCATTGTGTATAAACAAAGGACCAACAAACACATGAGAAAATGTTCAACATCCCTCAGCACCAGGGAAATACAAATCAAAACCATGATTTGAGAGTACCTCACACCGGTCAGATTGGCTAAAATTAACAAGACAGGAAAGAACATTTGATGTTGAGGATGAAAAGAAAGGGGAACCTTCTTTCAGTGTGGGTGGGAATGCCAGGTGGTACAGCAAATCTGGAAACAGTATGAAGGTTGCTCATAAAGTCAAAAATATACATACTCAGGCTTCTAGATGGTTCAGTCAGTTACCACCTGTCTTTGGCTCAGGTCATGATCCCAGATCAAGCACCAGCATGAGCTCCCTGCTCAGCCATGAGTGTGCGTCTCCCTCTTTCCCTTCCTCACTCATAGTGTCTTTCTCACATAAATAAAATAAAACTTAAAGGAAAGTAGAACTATTCTATGACCCAACACCAGCTCTACTATGTATTTATCCAAAGGATAGAAACATAAGGGTTAATTTTTATAGGAGAAGTGTCCACAATTGTCAAAGTATATAAAGTACTCAGATATCCAGAAACACATGAATGGAGAAAGAAGATAAGGCAGTTTTAAGCTCATCTTTCCTACTTAACCCTTACACTCCACCTAGTGGAGCAGAATCCAATCCATTTGGATTCTCCAGAGATCTTTCCTCTTTCAGCTCTTTGGATTCTAGGGTACCAGGAGGAGGAAGGAAAGTTGGCATTTTTAGCATCTGGTGGAGGGCCAAAAGCATTCATAGTCTGTATTACCAATACCCATGAACAAACGCCAACCACCACTCATTTTTTGCCACTTTTCCCTATTTTAAGTTAAAAGAAGGAAGCAGAAAACACCAGCGGATGCCCCACACCACTTATTTCAGCTAAGGACTGAAACTGGAGCTTGCCCCCAGCCCTTTCTACAACAGCTACAACCAGAAGACAGTGACAAACTTAGTGGAGACCAAACAGCTCTGAAATGTGAGTCCATGGAAGTGGCTCTGTTTCCTGTACTCACTCATGACTGCATCTGGTTATGACAGTTAGTAGTCTCAGCAGTAATGATCACCAGACCTTCCTTTTATTCCGTTTTCACCTGAAGTTATATACAGAGTTATAATGTAAGTGGATAAAGGCATAGATAAGGTGAAGCACATTCTATGAACTTTAATCAATGACTAGAGACTGTAAAATGAAGAGGATGACCCCAATAGAGTTCTCCCAATCCTATTAAATGCTCACACCAAACAGGCAGGTAACTGTGGTGCTGGCCCAGGTGTACTCAGGTCCTCTGGCTTCCTGCCTTTACCATCTCCCCAGAGGACAGGAAGAGAGGATTTAGCTAATACATCCCTGTGAAGGTCCTGGTGTGAGGGATGAGCTGGTTAAACCCCTCAGATACTGGGGAGATCCACCCCCACCAACCATTGAGCACTTCCTCTGCTCAGCTTGGGCACTGGTCATAAATTGGTCAGCTGGACCAGGTAGGAACTGGGGGTGGGGAGATGAGTTACTACTGGTTGTCTGCAGGACACCTGTCCTGCCACACATGACAGCTAGCCCTATGGGGAGAAGTGGACACAGGGGAGATACATGCCTGATATTAAATAAAAGACAAATGTCTTCTGCCAGCCAGTCTGATGTCCTGAGTTTCATTCAGGACCCCTGGGAGTCCACACCTGAGAACTTAGCTGTTCCTGGGATGATTGGGCTCCTCTCAGCACGCTGGCACCCTAGCAGAGGAGCAAGAGGTTGGGCAGCAAAGGTACAGGGAACCTGGCGTACCAGGAAGAAGGAGATAGAAGGAATGGGTGATGAACCCATTCCCTCCATCCCCTTGCCCTGGGGGCCCACTAGGACGATGTGCAAACTCCTTGTCCAGCAGTGCCTGGCAATCCTTGGCATCAGCTGTGCACACTCACTGCAGTCCACATTCACATTGTCAGCCACGTTGTCCTCTTCACACCAACCAAGCTCCTCCAGGCCACAGGCCTAGCTGTGTAGAGCCTGGGCAATGCTGCTCAGTGGCACATCCTGGAGAGCAACTGGCCCTGGTCCGTGCTGGAGGGTCTCAGAGTCCCTGTATTGTGGGTTCTCAGGAAGCTCCCCAACTGCCCCAGGGCCCAAGTTTCTGTGTTGCCTGCTGCTCTCCCCCATATCCAGAGCTCTTGCTGAGCTGGGGCCCGCTGTGCTGCTGGGAGCAGGGATGTTGGGCTTGGATATTGCGGGGAGAAGGTTGTAGCACTCTTTCTAAGCAGATCTCTCTATTTGTTCCCTAAGAAGGAATTCCAGGAGTTTTGTCAGCTTCCTGCCAGACCCCTCCCCACTCTCAGTGCTTCCCCAACTGAGATGTCACTTTCCAATTGCTCTTTTCTCTGTGAAATCCTCTCTGTCCTGCTTCTCCTTCTGGCTCTGCCACCTCCCTTGGGACTCCCTTTTCTGGTTCTTGGCTTTGTCACTTGCACATCCTTCAGTATCAGTTCAAATAAAGAAAAATAAATACATGAAATACATACATATGATGCATAGAAATTCTTTCTCATTGGGGAGAAACAGTTATTTACTGACCTGTTCTACTTGCTGGAGATTGAGTGGGAAGGAACAGCTACTGAGCTCCTGCCCTCAGGAACGCCCACTCTTCCTGGTTCCTGATAGACTTTCACAAATTTTTGTTCCCAGGTTACAGATCGCATTTTGATGAATGATCAAAACCACTTAGTTCGATTTACAATTAAAAGTTGCTGGTAGTATAAGAGACTATGGACTCTGAAAAACAACCTGAGGGTTTTGAAGGGGCAGGGTGGGAGGTTGGGGGAACCAGGTGGTGGGTAATGGGGAGGGCACGTATTGCATGGAGCACTGGGTGTTGTGCAAAAACAATGAATACTGTTATGCTGAAAAAAATAAATACATTTATAAATGAAAGATAAAGAAAAAAAAAGTTGCTGGTAGTTGAAGGCAATATTTGCCAATTTTGAATAGATTTTAATTTCAGGGGGGTCTTATGTATAAATTCAAGTCTGAAAATAATAGCTGGAGGTACAAAATACCAATGTGTTGTTTCCAGCAGAAAATCAATAATTAAACATGATTAGCAATAATAATTTCCAAAATGAACTTTTTGGTTTGTTGTTGACTAACATACATCAGGAAATGAATCAGACTTTTTAATTTTTTTTTTAAATCAAGTCAGCCTGTTTCTTTGTTAGAAACATATTTTGGTGTTGCTATCAGAGAGAGAAATAGAAATAGTTTGTTAAAGCAGTTTTTTAGTTATGAGCCATGAACTCAGTTATGAGGTCAGAGCCATGATCACAGAAACATATAAAACCAACACACACAATCTATGTCAGATGCTCCAGTCAATTAGGAACAGGGATATGGGGAAAAGAGGAAAAGAAAGGGAAGCAGGAGGCATCTAGACATAGGAGATATTTAAGCACATTTAAGGAAATGCTACACTTAGTTTCATCTCTTTTTCACATGTTTATGCTCAAGACATTAAAGCCTCTTGGCGTGTTTCTGTGACAGGAACACACCTCAGGGGAGCCCTTGGCATACCTGCTCCTGAAGGTATGAAATTCAAGTGGAACTCACTGGGTAGATGAAAAATCCCCTCCCTGTACTTCCCTGAGCACGGAAAGCATTCCTGGGGAAGGACAAGTGCTTCAGTTACTGCCTTAAAACCCCAGGCCTGTCCACTGGTGCTCATCATGAAATCCTTTTTAGTCTCAGGGATCTAAACCTGAAAATGTTCCCAGCATGGATAGAGTCAAGGGCATTTCAGGTTTCATCAGTTCCCTTTAAAAATTCGCTAATCCCCATGTCCTCATATCAGGGAGATCATATGATAGTTGTCTTTCTCCGATTGACTTATTTCACTAAGCATGATACCCTCTAGTTCCATCCACGTCATCACAAATGGCAAGATTTCATTTCTTTTGATGGCTGCATAGTATTCCATTGTGTATATATACCACATCTTCTGTATCCAGTCATCTGTTGATGGACATCTAGGTTCTTTCCATAGTTTGGCTATTGTAGACATTGCTGCTATAAACATTCGGGTACACGTGCCCCTTAGGATCACTACATTTGTATCTATAGGGTAAATACCCAGTAGTGCAATTGCTGGGTTATAAGGTAGTTCTATTTTCAACATTTTGAGGAACCTCCATGCTGTTTTCCAGAGTGGTTGCACCAGCATGCATTCCCACCAACAGTGGAGGAGGGTTCCCCTTTCTCCACATCCTCGCCAGCATCTGTCATTTCCTGACTTGTTCATTTTAGCCATTCTGACTGGTGTGAGGTGATATCTCATTGTGGTTTTGATTTGTATTTCCCTGATGCCGAGTGATGTGGAGCACGTTTTCATGTATCTGTTGGCCATCTGGATGTCTTCTTTGCAGAAATGTCTGTTCATGTCCTCTGCCCATTTCTTGATTGGATTCTTTGCTCTTTGGGTGTTGAGTTTGCTAAGTTCCTTATAGATTTTGGATACTAGCCCTTTATCTGATATGTCATTTGCAAATATCTTCTCCCATTCTGTCAGTTGTCTTTTGGTTTTGTTAACTGTTTCCTTTGCTGTGCAAAAGCTTTTGATCTTGATGAAATCCCAATAGTTCATTTTTGCCCTTGCTTCCCTTGCCTTTGCTGATGTTCCTAGGAAGATGTTGCTGTGGCTAAGGTCAAAGAGGTTGCTGCCTGCGTTCTCCTCAAGGATTTTGATGGGTTAGGGGGATAGGAGAAGAATAAATGAAACAAGATGGGATTGGGAGGGTGACAAACCATAAATGACTCTTAATCTCACAAAACAAACTGGGGGTTGCTGGGTGGAAGCTGGTGAAACAGGCAAACATGTTTTGGCTTATTTTGGAATTTACAAGGATTATTCCTTCTCCTTGCCAGACATCAATAGCTATTGTCTGCCTAGTGTCCCAGTTCCCTACCTTCTTCTGCAAAAAAAAAAAAAAAAGAAAGAAAAAAAAAAAAAAGAAAATCAGCCACTGAATCCCACCCCTTGGCCACAGGGCCAGGAGTAAAGCTGTGAGCTAGGACAGGTCATCTAGAACATTCCTTGGAAATTCAGATGTGACTACTTAGAGAGGATAGCCTCCTTTTTGCTAGAGTCCTAACCTGAGGCTAGTAAGCCTACAAAGGCTGCCTGTCAAGCTTCTCACTGCCTAAAGAAGCTCATCTGTAGGCCAAGATAAAGCTTCAGTTCAAATTACTAGAGTTTCTGTCACTTTCACCTGAAAGAATTCTGGTTGGCATAGTCTAATCTTACAAAGGAGGGAAGAGAAGCCCAGACAGGAATCAAGCACTCCTGGTCATGGCAAGGAGAGCCCAGGACTCCCAAAATCCACTCCTGCCCTTCTGCTGGGCCACATCCAGTTCCTCTGCCTGGGCTTAGAGGGGGCCAGGCACAACATCCAGAGTTTACCCCCAGGAAGATGAAGGACCAAATCTTCAATGCATCCCCTCTTGGTCCACTCCATCCCTTCTTCTGCCTCCCACCCCATGCCCTGTAGTCACAGTGACAGAAAAGACTACACCACTACTAGTGGTCTCCTAAAAATTACCAAGACTGAGAACCCAGCCATTATTCTGAACCCTGCCTCTGGTTTATACTTCTACTCCTTTAATAAAGAACTTGAGTGATGAAGTCCTGCCTTTATTTAAGCAGTGCTTCCTGTCTGCTTTGCTATGTCTCCTGCTGAAAACTCCCACCTGTGTTGCAAACATCTCAGTTGGTCTGGCTACTCCTCCTGTGAGGAAGGTGAAAGTGGAGTGAGAAAGAAGCAGAGATGTTTCTCCAGATCCCTGGAGCTGGATCAAGACAGGCCTGTCATGATTCACACTTCAGTGGAAGGGGCCCTGGGCTTGCCTCCTGGCTTAAGCAACAACTGACTACTGTGACATGGGCCACCTTCCTTCCTGCCCCAACCTTGTGTCCTTCCTCTGTGAAATGTAGAGGCTAGTGATGCTTATTTCAGAGGGACTGTGAGCATTCTGTGAGATTCCTGTCTTCACAGGACCTAACGTAGGTCTGGGAACATTGCAGGTCCTGGGTTAAGGCTCATTTTCTCCTCCTTCGTGTTTCAGCTGATTAGAAAAAGGATGTTTCACATGACTCATGAGCCTACCTGCTCCCAAGTAAGTTAGGTGGAATTATCACATCTTCTCATGCACCAATATACATAAGATGAATGTGCAATACTATTAGAATAATTAACAGTCTAATTACTGTTCTAACATTCAAGCTGGCACCAAACATTAATTCCTAGGGAATACCAATTGCCAAGGATGCAGTTGTCAACCTGCGATGGGTGTATGTATGCAGGGACTGAATTTGTGAAATCAAGGAGCCATCACACTTTCCAAAACACAGGAGGAAATCTGTTACAGCATCGCACTAACGCACGGGTGCGCACACACACACACACACACACACACACACACACACACACACACTGTCCCTCTCCCACTATGCCACTCTGGTCTCATTTCCTTTTTCTGACGATGAGCCTGCATGGATAGATGGGGGGAATGCCAACAGTTTTGCCAGCACCACTGACTAGGAGCTTCCACCAGCCTAGACAGCTACGAGGATGCTTCCCCAAGCTTCTCCAACAACAGCCCTGTGAGTGCTATTAGCAGTGGATTCCCACTTCATGGGTGGGGATCTGAGGTAAATAGAAGCTAAGTAATAGTAACTTTAACCCACCAATAGTGACTGTAACCCTGCTGGATGCTTCTTATGGCCTCTGTTTCTGAAGCCATGTGCTTGGGGTCTAGTCCTTGTTACCCCATTGTGCAGGAGACACCACTACCTAACCATGTCATACAGCAACATAATGGAAGAGCTGGGACTGACCCTTAGGTCACTGCTCCCAGAGGGCAGCCTGAGATGCTGAGAGAGACTCCCCACTGGTCTGGGTTCACTTGGATTCCTGCCAGGAAGCTGCGATCCAAACCCTGCCCCATCCAATACCTATCTATATCCTACATGCAGTATTTCTGGAGTTCAGCAATTAACTTGACATAATTCCTTATGGATTTCTTGAAAAGAAAATGACTGCAAAACTGAACCCAGGGGTGCCTCGGTTATGGCGGGGTTGCGCCTGTTCCCCAGCATAGAGGTCTGTCCCCAGAGCCACCAGCATCCAGGTTTTGGTCGATAACTCAGATGGAAACAAACCAGGTCCCACCTTGCATTTGTGGAAGGCATAAAGGCAGAAGAATGTGAAGCAGATCAGGGAGTTGGGCTGGGTGGAAACTGGCCTTGACCCTGAACTCCAGCTCTTGCCAGGTGCTGTGCCACCTGTGAGGCCCTACTTCAGCTGATAAGATAAAACCAAAAGTTTTATGGAAGAAAACCCTGCAGGAACCAGGACAGGAAGTGAGTGTCCTGCCTCAGGGTGGCTCCCAGTGGGAAAGTCAAAGGGATTGGTACATGCAAGTGTGTGAGGTTAGGAGCATGAATTTCCCTACCTGTCCAAGAAGTGGCAGGTGTCAGACAGCCCTGAATCTGGGAAATTTGGAAGAAGTAAAATCAGAAGAGCCAAAGATCACGGTCATCTTAAGGACCATCTGCCAGAAAGCCAATCTCTTTCTTCTCAAAGGATCATTGCCAGGGAACAGATGAGAGCCAAGACTGTGGACAGAAGCAAACACCAACTCCCGGGGGCTACACGGGCCTTAGGGACTGCCCTCGAAGGTAAGAATCAGCAAGTAAAAGTGATAAATGCATGGGGTTTCCATGCAATCATGCTGGCCCAGGCGTGCAGAATGAATGGGAGGTAAGTAGAATGGAAGGCAGAGAGACAAGTGCTGTGCTTTGGATAAGAAATCTGAAGAGGCAATTCACAAGGCCTGAAGGATGTGCGGTTGGTGTGCTGACTGATTGGAATGGGTCTTTGGGCAAGAATGACATAAGAGCAGCTCCCATGTATTGGCTTGGATAGCTGACTAATAAAGACAACTCTTTTAAAGATCAGTCTGAAAGCTGACACATAGTTATAGGAGCATCCTTATAAGACTTAATAATATTTTATGCCATGGATCATAACATGTCATATGGAGTCATCCAATCTGCACTTGGATTCAGTATCTCTCTGTTAATTTGTGTATTTAACATCATATTTCCATTTGAAATGCTCCCAGAAGGAAGGAGATTGGAGGTGGGAGATGGAAAGGAGGGTGTGTATGTGGTGAAGCCTTGAATAGGAAAAGGGTCATGTGAGCAAGGTCCCTCGGTGCAGGACCAGGCTGTCTGAAAAGGGGGTGTACCCCAGCACTTCAGCAAAGTCATTTGCAGAGTGAAGTTCCCATTCTGAGCCTCTGATGGTGAGAGTCAGATGTTAATAGTAACAGACGGGTTTTATGGGTGACCTCCTGTGCACAGGGATGAGGAAACCCATCAGTGAGGGGCCTGGGAGCCATTCAGAGCAACACACATCCTTCAAATCTCCTCTGCTCCCTCCACCATCTATGTACATTCCTGTGGGTTCAGAGCCTGGAGCTCCGAACTTTGGAAGGGTCTGTCCATGCTTCATCTGACTTTTAAACCCCGACTTTCAGGGTTTAAAGCAAGCCCAGCTTGTGGACATCCCTCCTTGTCCTCTGCACTGCTTGCACCTCAGACCCCTCCTGGGCTCGGCTTCCAGGGATAGAAGGTCCAGAATCTGCAGATTCTGCAGCAGGCATCTGCTCAGGGAAGAAAATGGGTGCACCTCCAGCAGCAGGCAGTGTCCGCCCGGGCTGGGCTGTCTACATCCTGCTGCCATCTATGTCCTGCTTCCAGACTGTAAACCCTGGGAGCAGGCCAGGCAGCACCACCCCAAGTCCATGCTTAGGCCCCCTTTGGGGCCAAGAGTCTAGAGGGCCGTTCAGCTGCAGAAGCCAAAAGCACACCTCCCTCTATTCTATGTCCCTGACTTCCCCTCAATCCATAATCCAGCCTGTCACTGATTCATTCACTTACTCATTGAATCATGTATCCATTACACATTCAGTGCACATTGTTGACCGGTGGAATTACTGACCCCTCCCCAGCGACAGAGGTGAGCTCGCTGCTCAGACTTAGATACAGTCCTCTTGCATTCCCACGAGTTTGGTGCAGGTCTGTGTGAGATCAGAGCCAATTGGAATTAAGCCATGACATTTGCTGAAGCCATCTGGAAAGAGGGGACCTCTTTCTGCCAGACCCAGGAACTGCTGGGGGCTGTGCACATGATGGTCTGAGGCACTGACTCCAAGGGGACCAGAGCCAGAACTTGCAGAGAGCAGAGGGGTCCCAGGGACTCCCTGGCAGCCCAAGCCCTCCAGACCTCAACTCCTGAGATATTTCCATGAAGCACACTAATAAAGCCCATCCCCCATCTTTTTTTTTTTTTTTTTTAACTTTAAGCCTGCCTTGAGTAGGTTTCCCATGATTGCACCTGGAAGAACGCTAACTGAGTGGTCAGCTTCAAGGTTCTGCTCCTGACCTGCCTCTTCCACAAAACCCTTTTTAATGCCTCCTTGAGTTACCCAACCAGACACGTGTCTAATTTTATATTCTCCTGTGACCTCTACAGATCGTGACTCAGTGCCAAATAATAAATACTTGGTATGATTTCTGGGTATTGACTGTCTAGCTGGGGTTTGAATGTTCTACCTTCTTTCAATAGAATTTTTTCCTAAACAACCCATAACCAACCCCTGCCTTTTAAAGCCTCATTTCCTCAACATAGATCCTCGTAGGTCCTCACCTGGGGCCAGGTGACACAGGTATTAGAATGGCCCAGCTCCTTCCTGGTCAGCAGGGGAAGAGCAAGGAAACACATGTGCCCTTGACCTGAGGAAGACCAGGACCAATGGTGAGGTTGCTGCACTAGGTCTCAGGGAGGATGTCTGAGCTCTGTGAACATGGGACATCAGCCTCTGGCTTCCCACACAGGGCTGGAGGATGAAGACGCGAGTACAGACAGGGGACTGTGTAGCATCTGTTTGTACAAGGGAATATCTATGGAAATCCATCTGCACTGGCAGACAATATTACATGAAGTCTAAGACCACAGGAAAAATAAGCACTCACATTACATACAAATAAATAATTGTGATTTATGTTCATAGAACTGGCTCCTTTTACCAGAGGCCACCAATCCATGGCTCCCTTCATGTTTTAATTTGAAGATTTATAAAAGCAGGAACAAAAGGGGCAGCTTTGTATTTTCAAAAGAATATAGACCTGTGGCCCCAGAAATTAAGAATACTAGACCCTCAGGTGAAAGCAGACTTCATAAGCCTCCCCCATCCCCAAATCCTATACCAAAATAGTTCAACATGTAGTGAAGAAAATGCTGTGTCTGCTAAGCAATATGCATGATGAGAGTAACACAATAGTATTTGTTCCCAGGACTTAAAGTCTTGTGGCAGATCAAACCAGGAAACATTTCTGGATCACTTGTTAAGCACTGTGAGCAAATGTTTCATTTAGACAAAATGCTACAGTGCCCAATAATAGTCTCACCATCTAGTTACTGTGCAAGCCTTTACCGTGTATATTACAATACTTGCCAACCTAACACGCACAGCCTCCACCATCGGGGAGGACCAGGCTGTGCTTTCATGGCACCTCTGTCTGCTCTCCAGCTAGATGGTGAGGGCTAGGCTGGTAGACAGTGCACTAGAACATTCATTCCCAAGATGTAAAACTGAATTTGCCTGGATCCTCCAGGTGGGGAAGATGAACCTGAACAAATAATCACCAGCCGGGAGATCAAGTCTTAATGATTCCATTGAACCATGTCCCCACTTCTGCTCACGTGAGCCAGCTAGTCCTACCCTAAACTTTTCAATCACATGAATCAACAAATTCCCTTCTTTGCTTTAAGCTGCTGAAACATATTTCTGTCTTGCAATCAAAGCTTCTAAATTAACAATGTGTCGAATTCCCTCAAGTCTCAGTCATTGATGTGGACGAGAATCAGGTATCATATTCTGTTTTTTCCACTCCCCCTAGCATGGTGTCCCTGGAGGGCTCACTTATGTAACACTCCCTGAGTGGACAAACTGGCCGCATTCCTGACATTCCACGGTAATCCACACACTGTTCATCCACCAACACCCCCATCTCTGATGAAGGTGTTCCAGGAAAGGAAGAACTGAACACCGAGAGTCCTAGTTGGATTGGTCCTCAGCTTTGCGAGTTCTCCCATGCCTGAGCAGGCTCTGGGAGACTCATAAGTTCAGATAAAACTCACAGGAGAATAATTAAAGCAGATGGTAATTTACTAATAACCATAATGCTGTCAGTTATTGAACAGATACCATAGACAGAAACTAAGCCACACATTTACACATTCCATCTCTGTTGCCATACAATGCTCAGGAAAGAAAAAAAAAATCCCTCATCCATCTTCACTCACAGGGAGGGTCATGACTGCCAAGGGTGGCTTACAAAACAGATGTCACCTGCTAAAGTAACCAAAGCTTCAGAGCCTTCCATTGCTTGTGTCCCTTCTGTGGCTCTGTGTGTTCCCTTCATGGGCATATGGAGCCAGCAGGACCCCTAGCCAACTCTGGAAGCATACACGTTGCCAGGCTTGGGGGTCTCCCTCTCTGCCCTGGTGATGGGCGAGGGGATAGGAAGCAGCTGTGGCCACACCAGCCACGGCAAAAAGCCAGCCCTGATCATACCATGTGTCTGGGCAAGAAGGACCTGAACTGTCTGTTGTGTTGGCTTTTCCCCACACCGGGGGCTCTCAGACCCCAGTCCTAATGACCAGTTCATCAGCAGCCATGCAGGGACTTGGGGACTAGAAGTGGGGGTGTAGGGACCTCTCCGAGTGGGGCCAGCAGGTGAGGCAGTTAACCACCAGCCTGTGCCTAGAGAGAGGCAAACCTGGAACTCTCCAAGGCAGGAAGAAGCAGCCTCCAGAGGCAACCCCAAGGTGCCAGCATGTAGTCTTGCAACTGAAAGACATTTCCAGAAGGGCCAATAATCCAAAACAAGTATCCCTCAGCCATATCTGGAGAAAGACTGAATCCTCTTTCTACTCACTTGAGAGAAAATAATATTCTAAAATTATTGCAATATGCTGAGAAATTTTAAAAATACAGTGCCAAACACTCCAGGGAAAAACATATTGTGAACATGTGTCAGGCCATTATCCTAGTATGCTAGATTTCTGGATTTTTGTTATGTTTGTGAAATTTGTCAGTGTTTTAGATTTATAATTTGCTGTGATTTTTCTCCATTCTAAATAAATTTTACCTCCCATACTTGATTTTATATTCATCATTTTGTACTTTTTTTTTCTTTTTTGAAGAAAGTACCAGAAACTTTCTACATATACTTTAAACCCCACAGAACCTGGATCCACCCCCAGCTCTGAAAAATTCTGAACTGTCAAAAATAAGTCTTCCTTGCCTACCAGGATGCTTGTAAATGTATGCTTTATTTATCAATAGAGAAGCATCCTTTATTTTTAAGCCCTAGAAAGTGAAATTGTGCATGACTCTTTGGATAACTCTTATCAGAGTTTAGCTTAATGAGATTCACAAAAGCACGAAAGGCTGGTTCCATAACTCAAATATTCCCCATCACAAGACAGCAAGACACTTACCAGCTGGGTTGTGGCCACACCAAAATCATTTGCTTAATTCTAACCCCTTTTACCTCAGAATTCAACTGTCTTTGGAGACAAGGTCTTTAAAGATCTGATTAAATTACAATAAGTCTCCTAGGCTGGGCCCTAATCCAGTATGACTGAGATCCTCATGAGGAGAGACAGCAAGGTGTGTTTGCACAGAGGGGACCTTGGGAAGAAGTATCAAGAAGGTGGCCATCTTCAAGCCAAGAAGAAAGAGCTCAAAGGAAGCCAACCATGCTACCGTCTTCATCTTTGACTTACAGCCCAGAACTGTGAGAAAATAAAGGTATGATATTTAAGGCACCCAGCCCATTGTATACTCTAATGGCATCCTGAACAGACGAAGACCCTGTAACATGTGACTGGGGTTCAGAGGAGAAGTGGAACTGCCTGAAGGTAAGTTTAGTTCATTCCAAGTTCTACAAAGGACCTTCCCAAGGACTGCAGCTTCTTCCCCCCATGGCCCACTCCTGAACTGCTCATGGCATGCCTGGTTTCTGAGGAAGCAAACCTTCGGGATGGTGAGCACTTCTGAGTCCTCACTCCCAGCCCCAATGCCACCCGCCTGTTCCACAAGCCCTTCCCTTGTCTGCCTTGCTCCTCTGGCAGGCTCCATCCCACCCCAGGGACCCCACTTCCTCCTCGTACCCACAGCTATGGTCCCACACTGAAGCTACCCTAATATTCCACCAAATCTCTCCAGATAACACCACACCCACTCGCAGTATATCCCCTGTGAGTTTCCGAGTCTGGTCTTCTGCTCATAACCCCACCCCAGCCTTTGAAGGAATGATCTCTCTGTCCCTTCTTCCAAGTCACCATCCTTATTGATCCCCAGAGCCATCCTCCATCCACAAGTGGAGACCTTGCCAGCCACCCTCTCCCTTATTTGTATTTAGTTGTTTCATTTCAAGCTACCAATCACCACATCAAATTGGAGTCCTACCCATCCCTCTAGCCCCTGCATAAAATGTAATCCCCAAACCAGAGATGCCAAAAAAAACAAAACAAACCAAAACAAAACAGACAAACAAAAAACCAAGCCTCCAGAAAATCTCCAGAGAAGCTGGTATGACTAAATATTTAGTTAATGAATGAAATGTCTCCATAAGAAGTAGTTAAATTCTTGGCATGTGCTTTATTTTAATAGTGATCTATGTGGTGCCTGAGTGGCTCAATCTGTTAATTATCTGATTCTTGATCTCAGCTCAGATCTCGATTTCAGGGTTGTGAGTTCAAGTCCGGCATGGGGCTTGACTATTGATCTATGCATGCGTGTCACACAGTGGCCTGTACATGTTTGACTGTCCTTCGGGAAAGGGTCTAGATTGGAATCTGTTCATATGCTCTTCTGCTTTGTGAGAAACCCCTGTCAGGGGACCATACCAGCAGATCCTCGTGTTGAAAAAACTGTTCCTGAAAGCATACACGTGAGGGAGTCATTTGTTCAAGTGGATGGCAGCTGGCCAAGACTGATTTGAAGGAAGCCATTCTACCCAGGACATCTCCCCACTGTGAAGCTCAGCACTCTGGCTGGGAATCAGATCCTCATAGTGCACGGCCCAGGGGCCCAGTCTCCCCAGTTATCTGACAGGATGGCTCAGCCCTCAGACTGTGCTTCCTGCCTAGTCTTCCCTGGAAGGCAGGATGGGGCAGGGGCAGTCCCTGCAGGAGAGGTGAGGTGAGTCTCTCTTCCTGCTTCCTCTCCTTTCTTCTTGTCCTTCCCTACCACTACCCCAAGCGTGGGCAGCCATAGAGCCTCTCTGTCCTCCTCATTATAAGCTTATCTGCAAGAGACCATGATAGGATGTTGGGTCATTCTCTCAGGGAGGTGTGGGATGTGTCAGGTTGAGACCACACACCAAGGGGGCCAGCAGAGGAGGGAAGAGGACAAGAGGCACAGAGGCTGTGCCCAAGCCAGGGAGGAACACAAGAGCACATAAAAACTGACACGGAAAAGGGACCCTTTCACAAGTCTCCTCACCATCCTTTCTGTTAAGAGCCACCTACATGTAAGAAGCAAGACTGACCACCCCCTTTTCATGCCTCTTCTCGCCCCTAAGCCAGCTCCCACCTAGTTCAGGCAACCACTGTCCTGCACTGTACATGACAGGCTCAGCTTCCCACTGCCAACACGATGATGGTTAACCAATGAAGCTCTAGAAGCCCTTAATGACTAAAAGACACTTATTTAAAAATGAGATAAAAGAATGTCTCCAAATACCTGAATTCATTAACTGTACCATAGCTGCACAACATAAATAGGATTTTTTTTTTCCTTAGGAGAAAGCATGTTAAAAGATCACAATACTGAATAACTGCAAATGTTCCCCAGGCATTTGTAAATCAGTCCCTTTTGACCTCTTTTCTTCCCCCCTTTTGTAAAGAAGTTTAACAATTACCTTTTTGCTCCATGAAAACAATTCCTGCGCTGAAATTCAATCTCCTGCTGCTGAGAGTCACCTGTTCCCCTTTGGAAGGCTATTCCATTTCTCCTTCAATAATGAGCAGATGCGTAAATGCAAGAGAAAAAAAAATGTTGAGGTTACAGTTATTTGATCCACACTGTCCAAGAAGGCAAATTATAGAAAACCATATTTCATCCAAGGGTCAAAATTACTGAAGTCAACCAAAATCAAATATGGCATATAATGTGGAGAAATCAGATACACGGACACCCTGATGTAAGCAAACACATGAAACAAAACTAAAACTAACCTAAGCAAACGTCAACTTACCAAAGAACAGAGGAGTAAAATGATATTGGAATAAAAAATTACATACCTCCTCTGTTAAATATGAGATAAGATAATCCCAAGCAGTTCTTTACAAAAGGCCACAGATTCACTTTTGCATATGATGCCCTTCATAGTGAAACAGCAAAAATGTTGTTGATATTTAATATATCTCTGAAGTTCATGTAATTGTATTAAACAGTTGTACATTCTAATCATGCTATTTTTAATTATGATGTAATAATCATGTCAATCTACCCAAAGATCCTAACTTCATTAACTATACCCTGGGGAATATTTCTGAAAGTTTTATCATTAAGAATATGACATATTTAGCACCACCCAATGGTAAAAAGAGAGATAAAAATGGCACTTGATATTTGAATCGTGCAAAGAAAAATGATTACATTTTCAGATGAGTGTATATATTTTGCAACATTAAACATTTTAAGGACTTTAGTATCTGCATGACACCGATATTCGTAGAGATTAAAATATTTAGAGAGTTTTATGTACACTCTACCAAAATTGTGTATACGATTAATTATAAGCCACATCGCTATTTCTTCATATCAAAAAGTTTT
Organism: Meles meles; assembly: GCF_922984935.1. Classification (NCBI taxonomy): domain Eukaryota; kingdom Metazoa; phylum Chordata; class Mammalia; order Carnivora; family Mustelidae; genus Meles; species Meles meles. Next base: position 89,299 of record NW_025721347.1, read on the forward strand.
ATTTGATAATCAAGTTTAATTTGTAAGACATATAAAATTCTGTATTTAACAAAATTTCTTGAGTTGTGAGGAAGAATATGCCATGAGAAAATACCAAAAGTTACAGATTTTGCAGCACAATATCCTTTTTCAAATTTGAGTTTTTCTATACTCAAAATACAAATATTTTTAAAATGTGCTGGAGACCTTCAGTTTTAAGAGAGAAGAGTAGAAAATGAATTTCAGCCTTCTTACAAAGTCGGCCTGCAATTTTCAACAAAACTCAAAGGCACACACATAAACCCAGAGCAAAGTACATAAGAAATGGGAAGGAAATACAGTGACTGACAGTCAATCAGGAGAGAAGATGCCATGGTTGCAGAAATTTAGACAAGGCCGAGAGGGTAAAAGGCCCAGAGAAAGTGGCATAGTCTGAGGGGCACACCATGTCTGTTGCTGAGGACAGCTGAGAGAGATAGGCATTGGGCAGCTCCCACCACCTGAGTTTGGTACAGAAAAGCAGGATATGATGGGCTATATGGAAAATTCATCAGACCTGCCATATATTGAGGAAGCAGTCTATTCGTGAGGCAAGAAGCAGAAGAGAACCTAAGCATTATGGGCAGAAGTGCCTCAGAAAATTTCAGAGGACATTGAAAGTAAACTCTGGGGCAAATATTCTTAAACCCAAGTCCCTGTGTCTTATGAAGAATTCCTACTAATAATTTCATGGCCCTGACTTTCACTGTGTTATTTTGCAATTAGCTGGACAAGCTCTGAGGTGTAAAGAAAATGCTTAAAACCTACAAAAGACATAATGATCAAGATTGAAAACAATCAAAATAAAATGAAAATAAGTAAAGAATTAACAAGGACTAGAAAGAAATGTAAGACAAACTAAGAGATCCAACATATGCCTAACTGTTTGCCAAGGGGGAACAAGGTCAAATACATTTATTTATTTATTTATTTATTTATTATTAAAGACTTTATTTATTTATTTGACAGAGAGAGATCACAAGTAGGCAGAGCAGCAGGCAGAGAGAGAGGGAGAAGCAGGCTCACCAATGAGCGGAGAGCCTGATGCGGGGCTTGATCCCAGGACCCTGGGACCATGACCTGAGTCAAAGGCAGAGACTTAACCCTCTGAGCCACCCAGGTGCCCCTCGAATACATATATTTAGATAGATATACTAAGAAAATGTTCCAGAAATAAAAGTTTTTAATCTGCAGAATCAAAAGACATGTCTCAGGAAAAACTGACAGAGGCAATAGGCATACTGAAAAAAGAAAGAAGTAAGTATATTCTATAAAGGAACCTTAGAACAAAAATACAAATCTTTGGAAATATTGAAAGAAATATACACATACCAAAACACCAGGCCTCAAAGATAACCTCAAGTAATTCCCAAAAGTAGAAATAATAAGACAAAATGCCTTGATCACAATGAACAAAGAAATTAATAATGAAACCAAAACATAAAAAAACTAACAAAGTCTCTACCACTTGGAATCTTAAAGACTCAATTCATAGTCAAAGAAGAAATAAAAACTAAATTTTTGTTATAACTACAAAACAGCAGTAATTAAAAGGACGCCTAGAAGAACCTATGGGTTACATCTAATGCAGAGCTCAAGGAAAAATGCATAGTCTTATATGTATATGATAAACAGAAAAGATAAAAATACATGTATTTTTACATGTTGACCATCTTTCATTACATGCAGATTTTACATGTAGATTATCAAATGGTTGAAAATAGAAATTATAGAAAAAATTAATAGAAAATAGATAAGAAAAGAAAACCAAGAGTAATGGGAGAATTAGTAAACATAAACTGAAAACAAATAGAAAAATGAAAATGATAGTAATGATAAGTCAAAGAATTTCAGTACATACATACAGACATACAGACACCTACTATTACCTAGTCTAATTTCAAAAAACAAGAAAGCACAAATAAACAATCTAAGAAATTATAAGGGGAAAAACTTTAGGAATCCTAAGCCTGAATTTAATGTGACTCTAAAAATCTGAAGAGATCATTTTCTTCAAAACATAAATTGCCAAAACTTATATAAGAATGGAAATTCAAAAATCAATTACTCTAGAGGAAATAAAAAAAAAAAATTGTTAAAGTTGACAGCTCCCCAAATCAGTGAAATTAGATGATTTGACAAGAGAATTCTATCAATCTTTAAGAAAGAGATAATGCCACTGTTCTGTCAAAGTATTCTACATCAGGGAAGGATAAAGAAGACTTTCAGTCCTCTGCTTTAAACTACTGTAACATTGATTCACAACAACAACAAAGATTACATTAATAAAGAAAATATAATTCATGAATGTCAATGCAAAATCCTTAAGAAAATATTTAAAGAACATTATACAACAAGCAAGTCACCTTAACCTCAAAATGCAAGAATGGATAAAATTTATTGAGTTGATTAATGTAAATCATCATTGAGGAACTTCTGGGGGAGATGACAGAGTAGGACGATCCTAAGCTCACCTTCTCCCATGCACACAACTAGATTACAGCCACATTAGTGTAAAAAACCTAGAAAATGACTGGAAGACTAGAAGAACAGAATCTCCACAGGTAAATGTAGAGAATAGGCCATGTAAATGAGGTTAGGAGGTGTTGGGACACAGCTGGGAGCCAAACAGACCCATAGGACTGTTATAAGGGCATCACCAATATAAGGGCAGGACATGAAGGTACAGAGAGGGGGAGGTACAGATCTCCACATATAGCTCACAGATGTCGGGTACCCACACAGGGAAGATGAATCCTCATAACATTTGGCTTTGAGAACTGGAGGGGCCTGGCTATCTGAGTTCTTACAATCAGTGGTATTTTGCAACTGGAACTTTAAAATTCAGTTGGTGCTTGGCTTTGGGAGAGCTGAGAGCAAGAGAAAAATGAGTTTCCACCCTTAAAGAGACAGTATAACAAGCAGCCCCTGCAGAGACAGGGGAACCTAGATCCCCAGATACCTCCAGAGATACACCCAGCCTAGGTCCAGGGACACTTGCAGGAGCCAGGTTTCCACCCAGGTTGGGAAAAACATACCCCACCTTGGTGAGCTTCAGGAGATCTGCCCCTTCCAACTTGGCCATCCTAAGTAGGCATTTTCTTGGGCTGCTGCCCACCTCCTCCAACAGTAGATCAGCATGAATCTTGCTGACCCTGTGTACCCTGTACCTGCATTCTCCTGTAGATTAGCCCCTTCAATATGCCCTTGGCCAGAGTCCACCCAAAACAGAGCCACAAACTAGCAGTGTACAAGCAGTCCCAAAAGGGACCAGCACCACTTCAAAATGATTCCTTCTCTGGAGAGAGGGGAAAATAAACACACACACACACACACACACACACACACACACACACACACACACAGAGTCCAACAGCAACTCTAGCAATGAGGAAGGGGCAGACATCAGGTCTCACTGCAGGACTTGACCACCGACTAAAGCTTCTCAGGGAACAACACAGGGAAAACACTCTGCTGCTTGGTGATACTGCATTCAGGGAGACAATAGCCCTATCTTTCAAGTCAAAGAGGCTACCCACTGGCCCACTAATAACACATGGTCCCAACTAGGCCCACAGTAGGCACAGGAGACCATTGCAGATGCCTGGATTGAAGGCAAATGCAGCTCAGCCACAATAGTGGGCTAACAAACACACATAGGGGACCCTATGAAGCACCAGATTTTGGTGAACAGGGGACATTATACTGCAGGACACCATGGGACCTCTTCATAAGGCCGCAATTTTTGAGAGCAGGAGACATACCTACTTTCCTGACACATAGAAACAACACAGAATTAGACAAAATGAAGAGACAGAGGAACTTGCCCCAAATGCAAGAACAGGACAAGAACTAAATGCAACAGAAAGAAATAATACACCTGACAGAGAATTTAAAGTAATGGTCATAAAGATAATCACTGGAGTAAGCAAAGAGTGGAGGACCTCAGGGAGATCCTCAAGAAAGAGGTAGAAAACATAAAAAGGAACAAATCAGAGGTGAGGAACTTAAAAATTGCAATAAAAAATACACTAGATTAAATAAATAGTAGACAATAGAGAACAGAAGAATATATTAATGACCTTGATGACACAGTAATCAAAGCAGTCAAGCTGAACAGAAGACAAGGTGGAAGAAATTATATATATATATATATATATATATGAAGGGACCTCAGTGACACAATCAAGAATAATAAAATTCACATTATATGGATACTAGAAGGAGGAGAGGGAAAAGGGGAGGCAGAAAATATATCTAAAAATAGCTGAAAAAGTTCCAAATGTGGGGAAGGAAACAGAAATCCAGATCCAGTAGGCCCAGAGAGTCCACAGCAAAATCAACCTGAGCTCCGCACCAAGACACATAGTAATTCAAATGGCAAAAAGTAGTGATAGAAAATTTAAAAAGGAGTAAGAGAAAAGAAAACAGTTACCTACAAGGGAAACCCCAAAAGGCTACCAGCTGTTTTTTAGCAGAAACTTTACAGGCCAGAGGAGAGTGGCATGGTAATATTCTAGTGATGAAAGAGTAAAACCTGCAACCAAGAATACTCTATCCAGAAAGTCTATCATTCAGAGTAGAAGGAGATATAAAGTTTCCCAGACAAAGAAGAATTAAAGGAATTTATCACCACTAAATAGCCTTATAAGAAAGGTTAAGAGGACTCTGAATAGAAAGGGAAAACCATAAGCAGGTGCAAGTAAAGTAGAAAGCACAAAAGCAGTAAAATTAAGTACATCTATAAAAAAAAATATGTCAAGGGATTCACAAAAGAAAAGGATATATAGTATGATGCCATATATAAAATGTGAGGAAAGGGGGACACCTGGTTGCCTCAGCTGATTAAGCATCAGACTTCAGCTCAGGTCATGATCCCCTGGGATCAAGCCCCACATTGGGCTTATTGCTCACTAGAGAGTCTGCTTCTCCCTCTCCCTCGGTTGTTCCCCCTGTTTGTTCTGTCTCTCTCTCCCTCTCTCAGTCAAAAAAAAATTTTTTTTAAATGTGGGAAAGGATGGGGTAAAGCATGAGTTCAAAATTAAGCAACTATCAACTTCATATAGACTGCCATATGCCTAAGACATATATAAACTGAATGGTAGCCACAAATCAAAAAGCCATAATAGACATACAAAAAATAAAGAGAAAGGATTCAAGTGTATCACTAAAGAAAGCCAGAAAACTGTGAGAGAAGAGAGCAAGAGAAGAAATAAACAGAGAACAACTACAAAAACAACCAGAGAACAAGTAACAAAATGGTGATAAGTATATACCTATCAATAATTACCCTGAATGGAAATGAGCTAAATACTCCAATCAAAAGACACAGGTAACAAGGAATGGATAACAAAGCAAGACCTATCTACATGCTGCCTACAGGAGATTCACTTCAGATCTAAAAATACATGTGAATTGAAAATGAAAGGATGGAAATACATTTGTCATACAAATGGAAGTTAAAAGAAGGCTGAGACAGCAATACTTACATTGGAAGTAATAGACTTTAAAATAAAGACCGTAATAAGAGACAAAGAAGGACACTATATAATCATAAAGGTAACAATCTAAAAAGAAGATATAATGATTGTAAATATTTATGCACACAATCTGGGAGCACTCAAATATATAAAGTAACCCATAGTAAACATAAAAGAAATAATACAATAATAGTAGGAGATTTTAACACCACACTAACATCAATGGATAAATCATCCAATCAGATGATCACGAAGGAAAGTGTGGCTTTGAATAACACATTGGACAAGATGGAACTAGCAGATATAGTCAGAACATTCCATCCTGGAACAGCAAAATACACATCCATTTCAAGTGCACATGGAACCTTCTAGTGATTAGATCACATTTTAGGCTGCAAAACAAGTCTCAACAAATTCAAAAAGATTGAAGTCATACTATGCATCTTTCCCCACCACAAAGCTGTGAAAGTAGAAATTAATCACAATGGAAGAAATCTACAAAGAAAAGAAATATGAGGAGGTTAAATAATATGCTACTAAATATGGATCAAGAAATCAAGAAGAAAATAAAAAAAAAGACATAAAGACAAATGAAAATGAAAACACAATGGTCCAAAATTTTAGAGATGCAACAAAAGGTATTCTAAAAGGGAAGATAATAGCTATACATACCTAGCTTATTTTTTTTTCTCATTTTATTTATTTTTTCAGCGTAACAGTATTAATTCTTTTTGCACAACACCCAGTGCTCCATGCAAAACGTGCCCTCCCCATTACCCACCACCTGTTCCCCCAACCTCCCACCCCTGACCCTTCAAAACCCTCAGGTTGCCCCAACCTCCCACCCCTGACCCTTCAAAACCCTCAGGTTGTTTTTCAGAGTCCATAGTCTCTTATGGTTATGATGCTAGAAAAATCTCAAATAAACAACCTAACTTTACATCAAAAGGAGCTAGAGAAAGAACTAGCAAAATCCCAAACCAGTAGAAGGAAGGTAATAGTAAAGATCATAGCAGAAATAAATGGAACAGAAACTAAAAAACAAAACAAACAAAAACCAATTGAGAACATCAATGAAACCAGGAGCTGTTTCTCTGAAAAGATAAAAAAAAAAAAAGATAAACCTTAAACCAGCCACATACTAAAAACCTTTAGCCAGAGAGAGTGAGAAAGAGAGAGAAAGAGCGAGCAAGAGAGAGAAGACTCAAGCAAAATTAGAAATGAGGAAGAATAACAACTAACACCAGAGAAATACAAAGGATTATAAGAGATTATCATGAAAAATTATATGCCAACAAGTTGAACAACTCAAAAACAATGGATAAATTCCTAGAAACATATCATTTCCCAAAACTGAATCCAGAAGAAATAGAAAAATTAAACAGATCCATTAGCAGCAATGAAATTGAATCAATAATCAAAAAACTCCCAATAAACAGAAAACCAGAACCAGATTGCTTCACAGGCGAATTCTACCACATATTATAGAAGACTGAACACCTATTCTTTTCAAACGATTCCAAAAAATAATAGAAGAAGGAAAGCTTCCAAATTCATTCCATGATGCCAAAATTACGCAGATGCCAAAAGCAAACATACAAGCAAAGAAACAAAAATACAAAAACAAAGAAACAAACAGCAACAACAACAACAAAACACACCCGGATAAAGACACTATGGGGAAAAGGAAGGAAGGAAGAAATAGAATTACAGGTCAATATCTCTGACTAACATAGATGGAAACTCCTGAACAAAAATGTTAGCAAACTGAATCTTACAATATATATTTTAAATATCATTCACCACAATCAAGTGGGATTTACTCCTGCAATGCAAGGGTGCTTCAAGAGTACATGTTATACATGATACATCACATCAACCATATGATCATCTCAACAGTGCAGGAAAAGCTTTTGACAAAGTACAGCATCAACTCATGACAAAATCCCACAAAAAAAGAAGGTTTAGAGAAGGTTAAATCAACACAATAAAGTCTATCTATGAAAAATCTACAGGAAACATTATACGCAATCAATGGTGAAAAACTAAGAGCTTTTACCCTAAGAAGAGGAAGAAGACAAGGATATTCAATCTCACCACTTTCATTCAACATAGTATTGACCACTTTGGATTTTTTCATAGTTGCACTTTGCTTGAGTTGTGATTGATATTTTGGACTCTGTATATTCCCTCAACCAGCCCTTAGCAGAATGACAAGGGGAAAGAACATCCAGTCATCAAAAGAACCAGAGACACTGGTTCCTTCCACAGATCTAATAGCTATGGATATAAGCAAGATATCAGAGATGGACTTCAGGAGAGCAATCACAAAGTGCATAGCTAGGCTTGAGAAAACCATTCGAGACAACATAAAATCTACAAGGGCAGAATGAGATCTAATCAGGATGACATTAAAAATGCTATGAATGAGATGCAGTCTAAACTGGAAACTCAAACAGCCGGGGTAAAAGAGACAGAAGAACGAATTAGTGAGCTAGAAGGTAAACTGATAGATAGAAAGAAAGGAAGCTGAGCAGGATAGGGAGAAACAGAAGCTCATGAAAACAGACATAGAGAGAATAATGATGCCATAAATTTGGCCCAGTGTCAGAATTATTGGGATCCTTGAGGGAATGAAGTGAGACAGTAGAAGATATATTTGAGTAAATCATAGCAGAGAACTTCCCTAAGTCGGGGAGGGAAACAAGCCTCCCTCTCCATAAAGCAGAGAGGACCCATCCAAAAATCAGTAGATAGGCCAAAGTCCTGGCATATAATAGTGAAACTTGCGAATCTTAGAGCCAAAGAGGCTACCTTGAAAGTTGCTACAGAGAAGATATCTATTACAGAGAGTGGGAGGAGCATTAGAGTAACATCAGACCCATCCACAGAGACCTGACAAGCCAGAAAAGGCTGGCAAGGAATATTAAGGGTACTATAGGAGACATGCTAACTAAAAATATGTTATCCATCAAGGCTACCATTCAGAATTAATGGAGAGACAAGGGCATTCCAGGACTCATAGAAAATGAATGAATATGTGAAAACAAAGCCAGCCCTGCAAGAATGACTAAGGGGGTTTCTTTGAAAGATGAAAGACCCCAAGAGTAATATGGACCAGACACTTACAGAAGCAATCTATAGAAACCAGGACTTCACAGGCAACATGATGGCAAGAAAGTCCTATCTCCCAATAGTTACTGAAAATGTGAACAGGCTACATGGTCCCATGAAACATAGTAGGGTTTCCGATTTGAAGAAAAAGACAGGACCTATCCACATGTTGTATATAAAACACTCATTTTGAACCTAAAGATACCTCCAGACTGAAAGAGAGGGGACTGAAACCTATTCTTCATTCCAAAGAATCAAGAGAAATCTGGGGTAGCTATTCTCATATGAGACAAGTTAGATTTTTAAAATCTAAAATTTTAAAATCTAAAATCTTTAAAAAATACTGTAGTAAGAGGTGTAGAGGGATACAATATCATACCTCAAGGGTCGATCCAGCATGAAAATCTAGCAACTGTAAATATCTCTGCCCCTACATGGGAGTAGCCAACTACATCAGCCAACTATTAAACAAAATAAATAATCTTGTTCATAATAATGCATGAATAGGCAGAAATGACAACATCCCAAACACAGAAATAGATCACCTAAGTAGAAGACTGTTCAAAAAAAATAAGAGCTTTGAAGGACACATTGGAACAGCTGGACTTCAAAGATAAAAACAGAACATTCAGTCCTAAAAACAGAGAAGGCTATTGCTGTCGAGGATAAACATAACTTTCTTCAAAATAGATTACATACTGGTTGATCAGAGCTTTGCCATAAACCTTGAAATCAGGCAATGAAATACCCAGAGCTTTGTTTTCTTTTTCCACATTTTGTTGGTGATTCAGGGTCTTTTCTTGTCCCATGCGCATTTTAGGATTGCTTGTTTCAAAACTTTGGAAAATGCTGATGATATTTTGATCAGGATGGGTGTGAAAGTACAAATTTCTCTGAGCAGCATAGAGATTTTATCAATGTTTATTCTTCCGATCCAAGAGCATGAAATGGTTTTTCCATTTTGTGTGTCTTCTTTATTTTCTTTCTTGAGTGTTAGTTACTTCCACAAGTATATATCCTTTACCTTGTTGGTTAGGTTTCTTCCAAGTTATAAGAAACTGTGATCACTAAGACAGCATGGTACTGGCATGAAAACAGGCACATATACCAATGGAAGAGTGTAGAGAGTCCAGATATGGATGCTTAAATCTACAGTCAACTAAAATTTAACAAAGCAGAAAAAAAAAATCCAGTGGAAAAAAGACTGTCTCCTCAATTAATGCTAATGGGAAAACTGGGCAGCTATGTTCAGAAGAATGAAACTCCACCAATCTCTTTCATCATACACAAATATAAACTGTAAATTGATGAATGACCTCACTGTGAGACAGTAATCCATCAAAATCCTGGAGGAGAACATAGGCAGTAAGTACTTTGACATCAGCCACAGCAACTTCTCTTAAGGCACATCTCCACAGGCAAGGGAAAGAAAAGTGAAAAATGAACGTTTGGGTCATCATTAAGACAAAAAGCTTCTACACTGCAAAGGAAACTATCAACAGAACAAAGAGACAACCCATGGAATGGGAGAAGATATTCCCAAATGACACTACAGACAAAAGACTGCTATCCAAGATCTATAAAGAACTTCTTAAACTCCACACCAATAAAGCAGATAATCAAGTCACAAAATGGGAAGAAGACATGAACAGAGACTTCTCCAAAGAAGACATAGAAATGGCTAACAGACACATGAGAACATGTTCATCATCATTAGCCATCAAGGAAATTCAAATCAAAACCACATTTTACCAGTTAGAATGACAATAATAAGTCAAGAAACCCTAAGTACTGGAGAAGATGTGGAGGAAGGGAAATGCTCTTAAACTCTTGGTGGGAATGCCTGTTGGGGCAGTCACCTTGGAAAACAGCATGGAGAGTCCTCCAAATATTAAAAAATAGAGCTACACTCTGACCCTGCAATTGCACTACTGGTTATTTACCACAAAGCTACAGATGTATTGAAATGAAGGGTCATATGGACCCCAGTGTTCATAGCTATAATGGCCACAAAAGCCAAACTGTGGAAAGAGTCAAGGTGACCATCAACAGACAAATGGATAAAGAAGATATTGTCCATATATACAATGGAATAATACTCAGCCATCAGAATTGAGGAATACCCCAATTTTGCATCAACATGGAAGGGATTGCAGGAAATTATAATGACTATAAGGTGTCAAGCAGAGAAAGTGAATTATCATATGTATTCACTTACTTGGGAAAATACGGAATAAAAGAGACCACATTAGGGGAAGGAAGGGAAAAGTGACGGTTGGGGAATTGGAGGGAGAGATGAATCACAAGAGAACGTAAACTCTAAGAAACAGAGGGTTTTAGAGGAGAAGGGGTTGGGGAGATTGGTGAGGCTGGTGGTGGTTATTAAGGACGGCATGTACTGAATGAAACACTGGTTGTTACACTTAAACCATGAGTCTATGAACACTTCCTCAAATAATACTGATGTACTGTAGGGTGACTGACATTACATACTCAAAAATTTAAAAATAAAAGGATTACATACTTGGTCACCAATCAGGTCTCAAACAATTACCAAATTTCAGAGATTTTTCCCTGCATTTTTTCAGACAATAATGCTTTGAAAGTGGAACTGAATCAGAAGAGGATTTTGGAAGGAATTCAAACATTTGGAGGTCAAAGAGCATCCTACCAAGAAATAATTGGGACAACTAGGAAATTAAAGAACTTAAACAATTCAATGCAACTAATGAAAATGAAAACACCAATGTGTTTCTGTGGTTCAGAATCTATGTGAAACTGAAAAGTTGGTCTTTGAGGGAATTGCTTAGCCATCCAAGGCTGTCTTAAAAAATCAGAAAAATCCAAATGCACATGCTAACCTTACACCTGGAAAAAAGAACAGCAAATAGAGCTGAAACCAGGAATGAGAGAAGAAGGAATAAAGATGAGAGCATAAATCAATGAAACAGAAACTAGTAGAATAGCAGAGCCCACCAACAAACTAGAAGTTGGTTCTCAGAACAAATTAATGAGATCAATAAACCTCTGGCCAGATGTAGCCAAAAATAAAGATAAAGGACCTAAGTTAACAAAATCAGGAAAGAAAGGGGAGAGATCACGACCAATGCAAAAGAAACAGGGAATTGTTAGAACATATTATCAGCAACTATATGCCAAAGAATTCGGCCATCTGGAAGAAATAGATGCATTCCTGGAAATGTGTAATGTACCAAGTCTGAAAAAGGAAGAAATAAACAATCTGAAGAGACCAATAACCAGCAAGGAAATTGAATCAGGAATCAAAAACCTCCCCCAGAAAAACAAGAGTTCAGGACCATATACTTTCCCAGGGGAATTCTACCAAAGATTTTAAGAATAAGACATACCTATTCTACAGAAGCTGCTTCCAAAAAATGGAAATGAATGGAAATCTCCCACACTCATTTTCTGAGGCTGAGCATTACATTGATCCAGAAGCAGTCAAAGACCCCGTGAAAAAGAATTATAGATGAATAAACCTAGTGGGACCTAATAAAAAATATTAAACAAGATACAAGCTGGTAGGATTCCAAGGTACATTAAAAGGGTATTCACCACCATCAGGTGAGTTTCATTTCTGGGATATAAGGGAGGTTCAATATTCACAAATCAAGTGATGTGATTAGTCATATAAACAAAAGAAAGACAAGGACCATAACATCCTCTCATTTGATGCATAAAAAGCATTTGGCAAAATGCAACATCCTCTCATTATTAAAACTCCTCAAAATAGAGGGATAGAGGGAACATATCTCATATTATAAAATCCATCTATGAAGAGGCCACAGCAAATATCATTCTCAATGGGGAAAAACTGACAGTTCTTCCCTTAAGTTCAGGAGCATGACAGGGAAGCCCACTCTTGCCACTTTATTGAACACAGCATTAGAAGTCTTAGCCTCAGCATTTGGACAATAACATGTAAAAGGCATTCAAGTTGTCATAGAAGTAGTCAAATCATCTCTCTTTGCATGTGACAATATACTTTATATGAAAACAGAAAAGACGCCACCCTTAAATTGAACTCATACAGGAATTCAGCAAAGTGCAGGATTCCAAAATCAAAGCACAAAATTCTCTTGCTTTTCTATACTCTAATAATGGGAATGGAGAAAGAGAAATTCAGGTGTCAATTCCCTTAACCATAGCACCCAAACCCATAAGACACCTAGGAATAAACTTAATCAAATAGGTTAATGATATCTACAGTATAAACTAAGGAACACTGAGGAAGGACATTGAGGAAGATGCAAAGAGATGGAAAGTCATTCAATGCTCCTGGATTGGAAGAATTAAGATTGTAAAAATGCATATACTGTCCAGAGCAATCTACACAATCAATGCAATCCCTATCAAAATACCCTCAAAATTATTCACAGTCTTAAAACAAACAATCTTAAAATTTGCATGTAGCCATAAAGGATCCCAAATAGCCAGGGCATTGTTGCACAAGAAAACCAAAGCTGGGGGGGAGTCAAGATGGTGGGGAAGTAGAAGGAGGTGCCTTTTCAACCTGTACCCTAAAGAGAGCTGATTACCTACCAAAGACCTCTGATCACCCATGAAATCAGCCTGAGATCAGAATTAAACATGTGTGGATCTCTGCAGGAGCAGAAGATGCCAGTGGGCAGGTAAAGCAGAGTGGGAACATCGAACTGATATCGTAGGATAAACAAAAGGGGGAGGGAGCCACCAGAGGCGACCAATTGGAAAGTAATACCCCAATACAAGAGTGGCCTGCGTCTGGGGACCAGCATTAGCTTGGAATCTGGATGAAAGTACTCAAAAAAAAAAAAAAAAAAAGAGCAAAGGATCACGGGGGGATATTGTGGGAATCGGGGAAGTTAGGGACAGAGGCTTAAGTCCCCGGAACCAGGACAGCTTCCTCTGGCGCTGAGCCAGAAAGAGTGGGGCAGAGAAACCAGGTCTTGGTCCCTGAGCCACCAGCGCACCCAAAAACGCATGGGTCCGGCTCCCATGAGGGGCTGGGAGACTCGCCACACAGCATTCCTGAAATGGACGGGCCCCACACCCTCCCTAAAAGAAAAAATAGAAAAAGCAAAAAAAAAAAAAAAAAACCATGGGTGTATGTATAAAAAAGTTCAGGTTAGAAAGTTATTAAGGGATTTGATGTACTAGACATCTCACTGTGTTGGTAAATAGGTTAAAAAATAGGTTAAAAAATTTAAAAAAAGAACCAGAATAGTGGTAAAGAGTAAAAAATAAAAGTTGTATTTATGAAGTAGTGGTGGTTGTTCTCTTGTCCTCTTTTTTTTTTTTTTCCTTCCTTCTGGGTTGGTTTTCTGGGGGAGGGGCCTGCCACGTGGGTTTTCAGACAATGATGTTCCCTGAGTTAGATCTTCCCACACTCCTAAAGTGAGTGGGCGCTGAGGAAACCATTTTTTTTTTCCAGGCTTTTGTTCTCTGGAGGTTTTTATGTTCTTTCATCTGTTTTCTCTTGCCTTGACAGCTTTTGATGGTTTTTGTTGGTTTAGAGGAAAGCTAACTGCACCCAGACCTCCCTCTCAGAGAGAAGTCTCAGAATGCTCTGCAGAGCTGCTGGCAGAGTAGGTTCTGATTCTAGGTCCCTGTGGATGCAGGATCTCTTCGTTGTACCCAATCCCACGGCAGCGGTGGCTGTCTGGGCAGCTCCAGACCACCAGAGTGGTTCCAAGCAGCGATTTCACACTGAGATTTTCCTGTTGGCCCAGGCTGGGAATGCCTGGTTTTTCAGGATGCCAGAGCTCCCGGCTAGCACCCTTGCGCACCTCTCCCAAGGGAGGGTGTGGGATGCGCACATTTCAGGAATGCCATCTGGCCAGGCTCCCAGCCCCTCTGGTGAGTCGGACCCCATGCGTTCTCAGACACGCTGGGGGCTCAGGAACCAAGACATGGTTTCTCCACAGCACTCTCTCTGGCTCAGTGCCAGTGGAGGCTGTCCTGGGTCCAGGGACTTAAGCCCCTGTCCCTAACCTCCCCAATTCCCATAATTTCCCCCCGCCATGCTTTGCTTTTTTTCTTTTTCTTTTTCTTTTTCTTTTTTTTTTTTTTTTTGAGTGCTTTCAACCATACTCCAAGCTAATGCTGTTCCCCAGACGCAGGGCACTCTCGTATTGGGTATTACTTTCCAATCAGTTGCCTCTGGTGGCTCCCTCCCCCTTTTGTTTATCTTCGGATATCAGTCCGATGTTCCCACTCTGCTTTACCTGCCACTGGCATCTTCTACTCCTGTAGAGATCCAGACGTGTGTAATTCTGATCTCAGGTTGATTTCATGGGTGATCGGAATTCTTTGGTAGGTAATCAGCTCACTTTAGGGTACAGGTTGAAACGGCGCCTCCTCCTACTTCCCCACCATCTTCTGAGCTTCTAATACCTTGTCTCTGGAATTGACATTTTAATCAATGGTTGATATTATCTACAAGCACCAGTGTATTTCTTTTCTCAACTTATGGTAAATCAAATGAAGATCTACACTAAGTGATACTATATTCATGTAAATATGGTCACTTTAAAATAATAATGATTCTCTCTGACAAAATAAATAGTAAATATATGAATGCAAATAGACTGGAAAATGTTACAATTTGTCTGAACAAAGGGATTTTTAGAAAAATAATTGAATTTGAAATGGACATATTATCCATTGAGGAAAGGAAACATATTTTGAGTCCAGAGGCAGTAAGGGACCCCCTACAGATGGGGGAGATTGCAACTAAATAAAGAAGGCTTTGTAGCCTAAACTTTATTTTGAAGAAATAGAGCTGACTTCAGGCATGCATAGGACATGACTATTGGTCCTATTGGGTGAATTCTCTGGCATTGTGGATTATTGACCAGACGGAAATCGTTCCCATTTTCAGGTTGTTAGTTAAGCAAATGAGTGATGTCATCTATGAAAGAGTTAGTCAAATTTGGAAACAATATATTTTTTAAAGATTTTATTTATTTATTTGACAGAGAGAGATCACAAGTAGGCAGAGAGGCAGACAGAGAGAGTGAGAGGGAAGCAGGCTCCCTGCCGAGCAGAGAACCCAATGCAGGACTCGATCCCAGGACCCCGAGATCATGATCTGAGTTGAAGGCAGCAGCTTAAACCACTGAGCCACCCAGGCGCCCCCTGGAAACAATATTTTAACTGGAGTTTTAGTGAGCAGAGCTGTACTGTTTACAATAGAAAGTGTTTAGGGGGTAGTTCATAAATGTGCTCTCTGGACAGGAATTAAATGAGGGTGTTTGTAAGGACAGAGTTGAGTCATACTGGGTAGGAATTCCATGGGCTAGCATGAAACTTAAGGAATAAGGTCTAGAAGAGTGCAAATCATTAACAGTGGTGGTAGAAAATAAGTATTTCCTACTTCTTCCTTGGATTTGGGGGCAGGAGGGGGATGCAGGGTCAACCAGAAGGAGGTCCAGACCCAGGAAGAGGGGGGACAGGTCTGCCTGGTCAGTCTGCCACAGCCCCTTACAGAAGGCCTAGCTTCAGTGTAGTCCAGAACCCAACCCCCACCCCCAGTGGAGGCATAGAAGAAAATGGCCATATTGTTAAAATAATCCAAGGACTCTTCTACCCATTTTCTTGTTGCAGGGGTGCAATCAGCCAGGGATTGATTGTAAAGATGTCTTTTTTTTTTTTTAACCTTTTTTTAAGCAGCAAATTTGATTCCCCCTCCTTCCCCACAGATCCCATCTCAAATCACTCTGTTACTACCATTCCAACAGGTTAAGCTTCCTCTGCCTTGATTTTCTTTTGTTTTTATTTTTTGCATCAATGTTAATGTTTTTTGCCTACTTTGCATCTGTATTCAAAAATGTAAACTTTTAGGGCACCTGGGTGGCTCAGTGGGTTAAGCCTCTGCCTTAGGCTCAGGTCATGATCTCAGGGTCCTGGGATTGAGCCCCACATTGGGCTCTCTGCTCAGTGGGGAGCCTACTTCCTCCTGCCTCTCTGTCTACTTGTGATCTCTCTCTGTCAAATAAATAAATAAATAATCTTTTAAAAAATCTTTAGAAATCTTTAAAAATAATCTTTAAAAAAATTTAAACTTTCCTTTGTCAATCTATGGACATGCCCATATAAGGAGGAAGTAGGTGGGTCCAAAGGGGTATAGGATTATTTTTTTTAACACAAATTTTGCCCAGTTGTACTGCTTTCTGTGTTTAACTATGACATTAAAAGAAAAATGTCTTTGGGGCACCTGGGTGGCTAAGTCCGTTAAACTTCTGCCTTGGCTCAACTCATGATCCCAGGGTCCTGACAGTGGGCCCTGCATCTGGCTCCTTGATTGGCGGGGTGCCTGATTCTCCCTCTCTTGCTCCCTTTCCTTGTGCTTTCTGTGAAATAAATACATACAATCTTTTTTTAAAAAAGTTAACTTTAAAATATAAATAAATTAAAATTTTCTTTGTCTGTCACTAATTTCCCAGTGCAGTAATAGTTACATCTGTGATACCAAAGTAGGATGCTGTGTGAAAATCAATGAGTGTTTTGAAACTTTTTTGGAACAATGTCCCTGAGCAATCCAAGGAAGACAAGTGAATGGATAAAAATGTATGATGGTCACTATGTTGATTTTAGTGGCAATGGTGAAGATG
>NW_025721348.1:0-105262 GCF_922984935.1 Meles meles
TGCCCAAATCGATCCCGATTTGGGCAGAACGCTCGTGAGAATTGGCCGGAAAACGCCCGGCGAACACACTTCGGGCACCAGAGGGCCGCAGGGCCGCCCCCCCGGGGCCCTGTCCGGGATCGCGTGTCGGCGCGTTCCGGCACCGCCAGGAGGAGCTCCGGGAGGCGGGCCCCGGGGAGGCCGACGCCTCCCGCTCCTCAGCCTCCGGGGGTCCCCTCCCTGGCGCCGGCCGCTGGGGCCGGGCCAGCCCCGAAAGCCGGGCCCGGGCCCGGGCCTGCTTGCTCAGCCTTCCGTTGCCAGGGGCCTGAGCCTGGGGGCCTCCGCATGGGGAACTCTGAGTCCCGCGCCACGAGTCCCCCCGACCGTCCCGGCGACCACGGCACCTTTCGCGGCTTCGCCCCAGCCGTGGAGTGAGAGATCACTCCGTTCCCCCACAGAGGCCAGCCCCCTCCACGGGCGCCCCGGCCTCCCGCCACGGCGGAGGCGGACGCCCGGCCACGGCGCCTCCATCCACTCTGCTCGGGGAAAACTCCCCGGCGCCGGGGCCGCCGGCCGCGCCCCATCGTCGCGGCTCGTTTTCCGGGTGGCCGCGCCATGCCCCGAGCGAGAAAGGGCCCTGCTCCACGCGGCCCTGGGCGCTGACCAGGGCTGCCCAACGCCGGCCAATTCTCACGAGCGTTCTGCCCAAATCGATCCCGATTTGGGCAGAACGCTCGTGAGAATTGGCCGGAAAACGCCCGGCGAACACACTTCGGGCACCAGAGGGCCGCAGGGCCGCCCCCCCCGGGGCCCTGTCCGGGATCGCGTGTCGGCGCGTTCCGGCACCGCCAGGAGGAGCTCCGGGAGGCGGGCCCCGGGGAGGCGGACGCCTCCCGCTCCTCAGCCTCCGGGGGTCCCCTCCCTGGCGCCGGCCGCTGGGGCCGGGCCAGCCCCGAAAGCCGGGCCCGGGCCCGGGCCTGCTTGCTCAGCCTTTCGTTGCCAGGGGCCTGAGCCTGGGGGCCTCCGCATGGGGAACCCTGAGTCCCGCGCCACGAGTCCCCCCGACCGTCCCGGCGACCACGGCACCTTTCGCGGCTTCGCCCCAGCCGTGGAGTGAGAGATCACTCCGTTCCCCCACAGAGGCCAGCCCCCTCCACGGGCGCCCCGGCCGCCCGCCACGGCGGAGGCGGACGCCCGGCCACGGCGCCTCCATCCACTCTGCTCGGGGAAAACTCCCCGGCGCCGGGGCCGCCGGCCGCGCCCCATCGTCGCGGCTCGTTTTCCGGGTGGCCGCGCCATGCCCCGAGCGAGAAAGGGCCCTGCTCCACGCGGCCCTGGGCGCTGACCAGGGCTGCCCAACGCCGGCCAATTCTCACGAGCGTTCTGCCCAAATCGATCCCGATTTGGGCAGAACGCTCGTGAGAATTGGCCGGAAAACGCCCGGCGAACACACTTCGGGCACCAGAGGGCCGCAGGGCCGCCCCCCCGGGGCCCTGTCCGGGATCGCGTGTCGGCGCGTTCCGGCACCGCCAGGAGGAGCTCCGGGAGGCGGGCCCCGGGGAGGCCGACGCCTCCCGCTCCTCAGCCTCCGGGGGTCCCCTCCCTGGCGCCGGCCGCTGGGGCCGGGCCAGCCCCGAAAGCCGGGCCCGGGCCCGGTCCTGCTTGCTCAGCCTTCCGTGGCCAGGGGCCTGAGCCTGGGGGCCTCCGCATGGGGAACCCTGAGTCCCGCGCCACGAGTCCCCCCGACCGTCCCGGCGACCACGGCACCTTTCGCGGCTTCGCCCCAGCCGTGGAGTGAGAGATCACTCCGTTCCCCCACAGAGGCCAGCCCCCTCCACGGGCGCCCCGGCCGCCCGCCACGGCGGAGGCGGACGCCCGGCCACGGCGCCTCCATCCACTCTGCTCGGGGAAAACTCCCCGGCGCCGGGGCCGCCGGCCGCGCCCCATCGTCGCGGCTCGTTTTCCGGGTGGCCGCGCCATGCCCCGAGCGAGAAAGGGCCCTGCTCCACGCGGCCCTGGGCGCTGACCAGGGCTGCCCAACGCCGGCCACTTCTCACGAGCGTTCTGCCCAAATCGATCCCGATTTGGGCAGAACGCTCGTGAGAATTGGCCGGAAAACGCCCGGCGAACACATTTCGGGCACCAGAGGGCCGCAGGGCCGCCCCCCCGGGGCCCTGTCCGGGATCCTGTCTCGGCGCGTTCCGGCACCGCCAGGAGGAGCTCCGGGAGGCGGGCCCAGGGGAGGCCGACGCCTCCCGCTCCTCAGCCTCTGGGGGTCCCCTCCCTGGCGCCGGCCGCTGGGGCCGGGCCAGCCCCGAAAGCCGGGCCCGGGCCCGGGCCTGCTTGCTCAGCCTTCCGTGGCCAGGGGCCTGAGCCTGGGGGCCTCCGCATGGGGAACCCTGAGTCCCGCGCCACGAATCCCCCCGACCGTCCCGGCGACCACGGCACCTTTCGCGGCTTCGCCCCAGCCGTGGAGTGAGAGATCACTCCGTTCCCCCACAGAGGCCAGCCCCCTCCACGGGCGCCCCGGCCGCCCGCCACGGCGGAGGCGGACGCCCGGCCACGGCGCCTCCATCCACTCTGCTCGGGGAAAACTCCCCGGCGCCGGGGCCGCCGGCCGCGCCCCATCGTCGCGGCTCGTTTTCCGGGTGGCCGCGCCATGCCCCGAGCGAGAAAGGGCCCTGCTCCACGCGGCCCTGGGCGCTGACCAGGGCTGCCCAACGCCGGCCAATTCTCACGAGCGTTCTGCCCAAATCGATCCCGATTTGGGCAGAACGCTCGTGAGAATTGGCCGGAAAACGCCCGGCGAACACACTTCGGGCACCAGAGGGCCGCAGGGCCGCCCCCCCGGGGCCCTGTCCGGGATCGCGTGTCGGCGCGTTCCGGCACCGCCAGGAGGAGCTCCGGGAGGCGGGCCCCGGGGAGGCCGACGCCTCCCGCTCCTCAGCCTCCGGGGGTCCCCTCCCTGGCGCCGGCCGCTGGGGCCGGGCCAGCCCCGAAAGCCGGGCCCGGGCCCGGGCCTGCTTGCTCAGCCTTCCGTGGCCAGGGGCCTGAGCCTGGGGGCCTCCGCATGGGGAACCCTGAGTCCCGCGCCACGAGTCCCCCCGACCGTCCCGGCGACCACGGCACCTTTCGCGGCTTCGCCCCAGCCGTGGAGTGAGAGATCACTCCGTTCCCCCACAGAGGCCAGCCCCCTCCACGGGCGCCCCGGCCGCCCGACACGGCGGAGGCGGACGCCCGGCCACGGCGCCTCCATCCACTCTGCTCGGGGAAAACTCCCGGGCGCCGGGGCCGCCGGCCGCGCCCCATCGTCGCGGCTCGTTTTCCGGGTGGCCGCGCCATGCCCCGAGCGAGAAAGGGCCCTGCTCCACGCGGCCCTGGGCGCTGACCAGGGCTGCCCAACGCCGGCCAATTCTCACGAGCGTTCTGCCCAAATCGATCCCGATTTGGGCAGAACGCTCGTGAGAATTGGCCGGAAAACGCCCGGCGAACACATTTCGGGCACCAGAGGGCCGCAGGGCCGCCCCCCCGGGGCCCTGTCCGGGATCGCGTGTCGGCGCGTTCCGGCACCGCCAGGAGGAGCTCCGGGAGGCGGGCCCCGGGGAGGCCGACGCCTCCCGCTCCTCAGCCTCCGGGGGTCCCCTCCCTGGCGCCGGCCGCTGGGGCCGGGCCAGCCCCGAAAGCCGGGCCCGGGCCCGGTCCTGCTTGCTCAGCCTTCCGTGGCCAGGGGCCTGAGCCTGGGGGCCTCCGCATGGGGAACCCTGAGTCCCGCGCCACGAGTCCCCCCGACCGTCCCGGCGACCACGGCACCTTTCGCGGCTTCGCCCCAGCCGTGGAGTGAGAGATCACTCCGTTCCCCCACAGAGGCCAGCCCCCTCCACGGGCGCCCCGGCCGCCCGCCACGGCGGAGGCGGACGCCCAGCCACGGCGCCTCCATCCACTCTGCTCGGGGAAAACTCCCCGGCGCCGGGGCCGCCGGCCGCGCCCCATCGTCGCGGCTCGTTTTCCGGGTGGCCGCGCCATGCCCCGAGCGAGAAAGGGCCCTGCTCCACGCGGCCCTGGGCGCTGACCAGGGCTGCCCAACGCCGGCCAATTCTCACGAGCGTTCTGCCCAAATCGATCCCGATTTGGGCAGAACGCTCGTGAGAATTGGCCGGAAAACGCCCGGCGAACACATTTCGGGCACCAGAGGGCCGCAGGGCCGCCCCCCCGGGGCCCTGTCCGGGATCCTGTCTCGGCGCGTTCCGGCACCGCCAGGAGGAGCTCCGGGAGGCGGGCCCAGGGGAGGCCGACGCCTCCCGCTCCTCAGCCTCTGGGGGTCCCCTCCCTGGCGCCGGCCGCTGGGGCCGGGCCAGCCCCGAAAGCCGGGCCCGGGCCCGGGCCTGCTTGCTCAGCCTTCCGTTGCCAGGGGCCTGAGCCTGGGGGCCTCCGCATGGGGAACCCTGAGTCCCGCGCCACGAGTCCCCCCGACCGTCCCGGCGACCACGGCACCTTTCGCGGCTTCGCCCCAGCCGTGGAGTGAGAGATCACTCCGTTCCCCCACAGAGGCCAGCCCCCTCCACGGGCGCCCCGGCCGCCCGCCACGGCGGAGGCGGACGCCCGGCCACGGCGCCTCCATCCACTCTGCTCGGGGGAAAACTCCCCGGCGCCGGGGCCGCCGGCCGCGCCCCATCGTCGCGGCTCGTTTTCCGGGTGGCCGCGCCATGCCCCGAGCGAGAAAGGGCCCTGCTCCACGCGGCCCTGGGCGCTGACCAGGGCTGCCCAACGCCGGCCAATTCTCACGAGCGTTCTGCCCAAATCGATCCCGATTTGGGCAGAACGCTCGTGAGAATTGGCCGGAAAACGCCCGGCGAACACACTTCGGGCACCAGAGGGCCGCAGGGCCGCCCCCCCCGGGGCCCTGTCCGGGATCGCGTGTCGGCGCGTTCCGGCACCGCCAGGAGGAGCTCCGGGAGGCGGGCCCCGGGGAGGCCGACGCCTCCCGCTCCTCAGCCTCCGGGGGTCCCCTCCCTGGCGCCGGCCGCTGGGGCCGGGCCAGCCCCGAAAGCCGGGCCCGGGCCCGGGCCTGCTTGCTCAGCCTTCCGTGGCCAGGGGCCTGAGCCTGGGGGCCTCCGCATCGGGAACCCTGAGTCCCGCGCCACGAGTCCCCCCGACCGTCCCGGCGACCACGGCACCTTTCGCGGCTTCGCCCCAGCCGTGGAGTGAGAGATCACTCCGTTCCCCCACAGAGGCCAGCCCCCTCCACGGGCGCCCCGGCCGCCCGCCACGGCGGAGGCGGACGCCCGGCCACGGCGCCTCCATCCACTCTGCTCGGGGAAAACTCCCCGGCGCCGGGGCCGCCGGCCGCGCCCCATCGTCGCGGCTCGTTTTCCGGGTGGCCGCGCCATGCCCCGAGCGAGAAAGGGCCCTGCTCCACGCGGCCCTGGGCGCTGACCAGGGCTGCCCAACGCCGGCCAATTCTCACGAGCGTTCTGCCCAAATCGATCCCGATTTGGGCAGAACGCTCGTGAGAATTGGCCGGAAAACGCCCGGCGAACACACTTCGGGCACCAGAGGGCCGCAGGGCCGCCCCCCCGGGGCCCTGTCCGGGATCGCGTGTCGGCGCGTTCCGGCACCGCCAGGAGGAGCTCCGGGAGGCGGGCCCCGGGGAGGCCGACGCCTCCCGCTCCTCAGCCTCCAGGGGTCCCCTCCCTGGCGCCGGCCGCTGGGGCCGGGCCAGCCCCGAAAGCCGGGCCCGGGCCCGGGCCTGCTTGCTCAGCCTTCCGTGGCCAGGGGCCTGAGCCTGGGGGCCTCCGCATGGGGAACCCTGAGTCCCGCGCCACGAGTCCCCCCGACCGTCGCGGCGACCACGGCACCTTTCGCGGCTTCGCCCCAGCCGTGGAGTGAGAGATCACTCCGTTCCCCCACAGAGGCCAGCCCCCTCCACGGGCGCCCCGGCCGCCCGCCACGGCGGAGGCGGACGCCCGGCCACGGCGCCTCCATCCACTCTGCTCGGGGAAAACTCCCCGGCGCCGGGGCCGCCGGCCGCGCCCCATCGTCGCGGCTCGTTTTCCGGGTGGCCGCGCCATGCCCCGAGCGAGAAAGGGCCCTGCTCCACGCGGCCCTGGGCGCTGACCAGGGCTGCCCAACGCCGGCCAATTCTCACGAGCGTTCTGCCCAAATCGATCCCGATTTGGGCAGAACGCTCGTGAGAATTGGCCGGAAAACGCCCGGCGAACACACTTCGGGCACCAGAGGGCCGCAGGGCCGCCCCCCCCGGGGCCCTGTCCGGGATCGCGTCTCGGCGCGTTCCGGCACCGCCAGGAGGAGCTCCGGGAGGCGGGCCCCGGTGAGGCCGACGCCTCCCGCTCCTCAGCCTCCGGGGGTCCCCTCCCTGGCGCCGGCCGCTGGGGCCGGGCCAGCCCCGAAAGCCGGGCCCGGGCCCGGGCCTGCTTGCTCAGCCTTCCGTTGCCAGGGGCCTGAGCCTGGGGGCCTCCGCATGGGGAACCCTGAGTCCCGCGCCACGAGTCCCCCCGACCGTCCCGGCGACCACGGCACCTTTCGCGGCTTCGCCCCAGCCGTGGAGTGAGAGATCACTCCGTTCCCCCACAGAGGCCAGCCCCCTCCACGGGCGCCCCGGCCGCCCGCCACGGCGGAGGCGGACGCCCGGCCACGGCGCCTCCATCCACTCTGCTCGGGGAAAACTCCCCGGCGCCGGGGCCGCCGGCCGCGCCCCATCGTCGCGGCTCGTTTTCCGGGTGGCCGCGCCATGCCCCGAGCGAGAAAGGGCCCTGCTCCACGCGGCCCTGGGCGCTGACCAGGGCTGCCCAACGCCGGCCAATTCTCACGAGCGTTCTGCCCAAATCGATCCCGATTTGGGCAGAACGCTCGTGAGAATTGGCCGGAAAACGCCCGGCGAACACACTTCGGACACCAGAGGGCCGCAGGGCCGCCCCCCCGGGGCCCTGTCCGGGATCGCGTGTCGGCGCGTTCCGGCACCGCCAGGAGGAGCTCCGGGAGGCGGGCCCCGGGGAGGCCGACGCCTCCCGCTCCTCAGCCTCCGGGGGTCCCCTCCCTGGCGCCGGCCGCTGGGGCCGGGCCAGCCCCGAAAGCCGGGCCCGGGCCCGGGCCTGCTTGCTCAGCCTTTCGTTGCCAGGGGCCTGAGCCTGGGGGCCTCCGCATGGGGAACCCTGAGTCCCGCGCCACGAGTCCCCCCGACCGTCCCGGCGACCACGGCACCTTTCGCGGCTTCGCCCCAGCCGTGGAGTGAGAGATCACTCCGTTCCCCCACAGAGGCCAGCCCCCTCCACGGGCGCCCCGGCCGCCCGCCACGGCGGAGGCGGACGCCCGGCCACGGCGCCTCCATCCACTCTGCTCGGGGAAAACTCCCCGGCGCCGGGGCCGCCGGCCGCGCCCCATCGTCGCGGCTCGTTTTCCGGGTGGCCGCGCCATGCCCCGAGCGAGAAAGGGCCCTGCTCCACGCGGCCCTGGGCGCTGACCAGGGCTGCCCAACGCCGGCCAATTCTCACGAGCGTTCTGCCCAAATCGATCCCGATTTGGGCAGAACGCTCGTGAGAATTGGCCGGAAAACGCCCGGCGAACACACTTCGGGCACCAGAGGGCCGCAGGGCCGCCCCCCCGGGGCCCTGTCCGGGATCGCGTGTCGGGGC
Source organism: Meles meles (assembly GCF_922984935.1). Taxonomy (NCBI): domain Eukaryota; kingdom Metazoa; phylum Chordata; class Mammalia; order Carnivora; family Mustelidae; genus Meles; species Meles meles. The sequence continues at coordinate 7,629 of NW_025721348.1, forward strand.
GTTCCGGCACCGCCAGGAGGAGCTCCGGGAGGCGGGCCCCGGGGAGGCCGACGCCTCCCGCTCCTCAGCCTCCGGGGGTCCCCTCCCTGGCGCCGGCCGCTGGGGCCGGGCCAGCCCCGAAAGCCGGGCCCGGGCCCGGGCCTGCTTCCTCAGCCTTCCGTTGCCAGGGGCCTGAGCCTGGGGGCCTCCGCATGGGGAACCCTGAGTCCCGCGCCACGAGTGCCCCCGACCGTCCCGGCGACCACGGCACCTTTCGCGGCTTCGCCCCAGCCGTGGAGTGAGAGATCACTCCGTTCCCCCACAGAGGCCAGCCCCCTCCACGGGCGCCCGGCCGCCCGCCACGGCGGAGGCGGACGCCCGGCCACGGCGCCTCCATCCACTCTGCTCGGGGAAAACTCCCCGGCGCCGGGGCCGCCGGCCGCGCCCCATCGTCGCGGCTCGTTTTCCGGGTGGCCGCGCCATGCCCCGAGCGAGAAAGGGCCCTGCTCCACGCGGCCCTGGGCGCTGACCAGGGCTGCCCAACGCTGGCCAATTCTCACGAGCGTTCTGCCCAAATCGATCCCGATTTGGGCAGAACGCTCGTGAGAATTGGCCGGAAAACGCCCGGCGAACACACTTCGGGCACCAGAGGGCCGCAGGGCCGCCCCCCCCGGGGCCCTGTCCGGGATCGCGTGTCGGCGCGTTCCGGCACCGCCAGGAGGAGCTCCGGGAGGCGGGCCCCGGGGAGGCCGACGCCTCCCGCTCCTCAGCCTCCGGGGGTCCCCTCCCTGGCGCCGGCCGCTGGGGCCGGGCCAGCCCCGAAAGCCGGGCCCGGGCCCGGTCCTGCTTGCTCAGCCTTCCGTGGCCAGGGGCCTGAGCCTGGGGGCCTCCGCATGGGGAACCCTGAGTCCCGCGCCACGAGTCCCCCCGACCGTCCCGGCGACCACGGCACCTTTCGCGGCTTCGCCCCAGCCGTGGAGTGAGAGATCACTCCGTTCCCCCACAGAGGCCAGCCCCCTCCACGGGCGCCCCGGCCGCCCGCCACGGCGGAGGCGGACGCCCGGCCATGGCGCCTCCATCCACTCTGCTCGGGGAAAACTCTCCGGCGCCGGGGCCGCCGGCCGCGCCCCATCGTCGCGGCTCGTTTTCCGGGTGGCCGCGCCATGCCCCGAGCGAGAAAGGGCCCTGCTCCACGCGGCCCTGGGCGCTGACCAGGGCTGCCCAACGCCGGCCAATTCTCACGAGCGTTCTGCCCAAATCGATCCCGATTTGGGCAGAACGCTCGTGAGAATTGGCCGGAAAACGCCCGGCGAACACATTTCGGGCACCAGAGGGCCGCAGGGCCGCCCCCCCGGGGCCCTGTCCGGGATCCTGTCTCGGCGCGTTCCGGCACCGCCAGGAGGAGCTCCGGGAGGCGGGCCCAGGGGAGGCCGACGCCTCCCGCTCCTCAGCCTCTGGGGGTCCCCTCCCTGGCGCCGGCCGCTGGGGACGGGCCAGCCCCGAAAGCCGGGCCCGGGCCCGGGCCTGCTTGCTCAGCCTTCCGTTGCCAGGGGCCTGAGCCTGGGGGCCTCCGCATGGGGAACGCTGAGTCCCGCGCCACGAGTCCCCCCCGACCGTCCCGGCGACCACGGCACCTTTCGCGGCTTCGCCCCAGCCGTGGAGTGAGAGATCACTCCGTTCCCCCACAGAGGCCAGCCCCCTCCACGGGCGCCCCGGCCGCCCGCCACGGCGGAGGCGGACGCCCGGCCACGGCGCCTCCATCCACTCTGCTCGGGGGAAAACTCCCCGGCGCCGGGGCCGCCGGCCGCGCCCCATCGTCGCGGCTCGTTTTCCCCGGTGGCCGCGCCATGCCCCGAGCGAGAAAGGGCCCTGCTCCACGCGGCCCTGGGCGCTGACCAGGGCTGCCCAACGCCGGCCAATTCTCACGAGCGTTCTGCCCAAATCGATCCCGATTTGGGCAGAACGCTCGTGAGAATTGGCCGGAAAACGCCCGGCGAACACACTTCGGGCACCAGAGGGCCGCAGGGCCGCCCCCCCCGGGGCCCTGTCCGGGATCGCGTGTTGGCGCGTTCCGGCACCGCCAGGAGGAGCTCCGGGAGGCGGGCCCCGGGGAGGCCGACGCCTCCCGCTCCTCAGCCTCCGGGGGTCCCCTCCCTGGCGCCGGCCGCTGGGGCCGGGCCAGCCCCGAAAGCCGGGCCCGGACCCGGGCCTGCTTGCTCAGCCTTCCGTTGCCAGGGGCCTGAGCCTGGGGGCCTCCGCATGGGGAACCCTGAGTCCCGCGCCACGAGTCCCCCCGACCGTCCCGGCGACCACGGCAACTTTCGCGGCTTCGTCCCAGCCGTGGAGTGAGAGATCACTCCGTTCCCCCACAGAGGCCAGCCCCATCCACGGGCGCCCCGGCCGCCCGCCACGGCGGAGGCGGACGCCGGGCCACGGCGCCTCCATCCACTCTGCTCGGGGAAAACTCCCCGGCGCCGGGGCCGCCGTCCGCGCCAATTCGTCGCGGCTCGTTTTCCGGGTGGCCGCGCCATGCCCCGAGCGAGAAAGGGCCCTGCTCCACGCGGCCCTGGGCGCTGACCAGGGCTGCCCAACGCCGGCCAATTCTCACGAGCGTTCTGCCCAAATCGATCCCGATTTGGGCAGAACGCTCGTGAGAATTGGCCGGAAAACGCCCGGCGAACACACTTCGGGCACCACAGGGCCGCAGGGCCGCCCCCCCGGGGCCCTGTCCGGGATCGCGTGTCGGCGCGTTCCCGGCACCGCCAGGAGGAGCTCCGGGAGGCGGGCCCCGGGGAGGCCGACGCCTCCCGCTCCTCAGCCTCCGGGGGTCCCCTCCCTGGCGCCGGCCGCTGGGGCCGGGCCAGCCCCGAAAGCCGGGCCCGGGCCCGGGCCTGCTTGCTCAGCCTTCCGTTGCCAGGGGCCTGAGCCTGGGGGCCTCCGCATGGGGAACCCTGAGTCCCGCGCCACGAGTCCCCCCGACCGTCCCGGCGACCACGGCACCTTTCGCGGCTTCGTCCCAGCCGTGGAGTGAGAGATCACTCCGTTCCCCCACAGAGGCCAGCCCCCTCCACGGGCGCCCCGGGGGCCCGCCACGGCGGAGGCGGACGCCCGGCCACGGCGCCTCCATCCACTCTGCTCGGGGAAAACTCCCCGGCGCCGGGGCCGCCGGCCGCGCCCCATCGTCGCGGCTCGTTTTCCGGGTGGCCGCGCCATGCCCCGAGCGAGAAGGGCCCTGCTGCACGCGGAACTGGGCGCTGACCAGGGCTGCCCAACGCCGGCCAATTTTCACGAGCATTCTGCCCAAATCGATCCCGATTTGGGCAGAAGGCTCGTGAGAATTGGCCGGAAAACGCCCGGCGAACACACTTCGGGCACCACAGGGCCGCAGGGCGGCCCCCCCCGGGGCCCTGTCCGGGATCGCGGGTCGTCGCGTTCCGGCACCGCCAGGAGGAGCTCCGGGAGGCGTGTCCGGGGAGGCCGACGCCTCCCGCTCCTCAGCCTCCGGGGGTCGCCTCCCTGGCGCCGGCCGCTGGGGCCGGGCTAGCCCCGAAAGCCGGGCCCAGGCCCGGGCCTGCTTGCTCAGCCTTCCGTTGCCAGGGGCCTGAGCCTGGGGGCCTCCGCATGGGGAAACCTGAGTCCCGCGCCACGAGTCCCCCCGACCGTCCCGGCGACCACGGCACCTTTCGCGTCTTCGTCCTAGCCGCGGAGTGAGAGACCAGTCCGTTTCCCCACAGAGGCCAGCCCCCTCCAGGGGCGCCCCGGCCGCCCGCCACGGCGGAGGCGGACGCCCGGCCACGGCGCCTCCATCCACTCTGCTCGGGGAAAACTCCCCGGCGCCGCGGCTGCCGGCCACGCCCCATCGTCGCGGCTCGTTTTCCGGGTGGCCGCGCCATGCCCCGAGCGAGAAGGGCCCTGCTGCACGCGGAACTGGGCGCTGACCAGGGCTGCCCAACGCCGGCCAATTCTCACGAACGTTCTGCCCAAATCGATCCCGATTTGGGCAGAACGCTCGTGAGAATTGGCCGGAAAACGCCCGGCGAACACACTTCGGGCACCACAGGGCCGCAGGGTGGCCCCCCCCCGGGGCCCTGTCCGGGATCGCGGGTCGTCGCGTTCTGGCAAATCCTGGAGGAGCTCCGGGAGGCGTGCCCCGGGGAGGCCGACGCCTCCCACTCCTCAGCCTCCGGGGGTCCCCTCCCTGGCGCTGGCCGCTGGGGCCGGGCCAGCCCCGAAAGCCGGGCCCGGGCCCGGGCCTGCTTGCTCAGCCTTCCGTTGCCAGGGGCCTGAGCCTGGGGGCCTCCCCATGGGGAACCCTGAGTCCCGCGCCACGAGTCCCCCCGACCGTCCCGGCGACAACGGCACCTTTCGCGGCTTCGTCCCAGCCGTGGAGTGAGAGATCACTCCGTTCCCCCACAGAGGCCAGCCCCCTCCACGGGCGCCCCGGCCGCCCGCCACGGCGGAGGAGCATGCCTGGCCACCGCGCCTCCATCCAATTTGCTCGGGGGAAAACTCCCCGGCGCCGGGGCCGCCGGCCGCGCCCCATTGTCGCGGCTCGTTTTCCGGGTGGCCGCACCATGCCCCGAGCCAGAAAGGGCCCTGCTCCACGCGGCCCTGAGCGATGACCAGGGCTGCCCAACGCCGGCCAATTCTCACGAGCGTTCTGCCCAAATCGATCCCGATTTGGGCAGAACGCTCGTGAGAATTGGCCGGAAAACGCCCGGCGAACACACTTTGGGCACCAGAGGGCCGCAGGGCCGCCCCCCCGGGGCCCTGTCCGGGATCGCGTGTCGGCGCGTTCCGGCAGCGCCAGGAGGAGCTCCGGGAGGCGGGCCCCGGGGAGGCCGAAGCCTCCCGCACCTCAGCCTCCGGGGGTCCCCTCCCTGGCGCCGGCCGCTGGGGCCGGGCTAGCCCCGAAAGCCGGGCCCAGGCCCGGGCCTGCTTGCTCAGCCTTCCGTTGCCAGGGGCCTGAGCCTGGGGGCCTCCGCATGGGGAACCCTGAGTCCCGCGCCACGAGTCCCCCCGACCGTCCCGGCGACCACGGCACCTTTCGCGGCTTCGTCCCAGCCGTGGAGTGAGAGATCACTCCGTTCCCCCACAGAGGCCAGCCCCCTCCACGGGCGCCCCGGCCGCCCGCCACGGCGGAGGCGGACGCCCGGCCACGGCGCCTCCATCCACTCTGCTCGGGGAAAACTCCCCGGCGCCGGGGCCGCCGGCCGCGCCCCATCGTCGCGGCTCGTTTTCCGGGTGGCCGCGCCATGCCCCGAGCGAGAAAGGGCCCTGCTCCACGCGGCCCTGGGCGCTGACCAGGGCTGCCCAACGCCGGCCAATTCTCACGAGCGTTCTGCCCAAATCGATCCCGATTTGGGCAGAACGCTCGTGAGAATTGGCCGGAAAACGCCCGGCGAACACACTTCGGGCACCAGAGGGCCGCAGGGCCGCCCCCCCCGGGGCCCTGTCCGGGATCGCGTGTCGGCGCGTTCCGGCACCGCCAGGAGGAGCTCCGGGAGGCGGGCCCCGGGTAGGCCGACGCCTCCCGCTCCTCAGCCTCCGGAGGTCCCCTCCCTGGCGCCGGCCGCTGGGGCCGGGCCAGCCCCGAAAGCCGGGCCCGGACCCGGGCCTGCTTGCTCAGCCTTCCGTTGCCAGGGGCCTGAGCCTGGGGGCCTCCGCATGGGGAACCCTGAGTCCCGCGCCACGAGTCCCCCCGACCGTCCCGGCGACCACGGCACCTTTCGCGGCTTCGTCCCAGCCGTGGAGTGAGAGATCACTCCGTTCCCCCACAGAGGCCAGCCCCCTCCACGGGCGCCCCGGCCGCCCGCCACGGCGGAGGCGGACGCCGGGCCACGGCGCCTCCATCCACTCTGCTCGGGGAAAACTCCCCGGCGCCGGGGCAGCCGTCCGCGCCAATTCGTCGCGGCTCGTTTTCCGGGTGGCCGCGCCATGCGTCGAGCGAGAAAGGGCCCTGCTCCACGCGGCCCTGGGCGCTGACCAGGGCTGCCCAACGCCGGCCAATTCTCACGAGCGTTCTGCCCAAATCGATCCCGATTTGGGCAGAACGCTCGTGAGAATTGGCCGGAAAACGCCCGGCGAACACACTTCGGGCACCAGAGGGCCGCAGGGCCGCCCCCCCGGGGCCCTGTCCGGGATCGCGTGTCGGCGCGTTCCGGCACCGCCAGGAGGAGCTCCGGGAGGCGGGCCCCGGGGAGGCCGACGCCTCCCGCTCCTCAGCCTCCGGGGGTCCCCTCCCTGGCGCCGGCCGCTGGGGCCGGGCCAGCCCCGAAAGCCGGGCCCGGGCCCGGGCCTGCTTGCTCAGCCTTCCGTGGCCAGGGGCCTGAGCCTGGGGGCCTCCGCATGGGGAACCCTGAGTCCCGCGCCACGAGTCCCCCCGACCGTCCCGGCGACCACGGCACCTTTCGCGGCTTCGCCCCAGCCGTGGAGTGAGAGATCACTCCGTTCCCCCACAGAGGCCAGCCCCCTCCACGGGCGCCCCGGCCGCCCGCCACGGCGGAGGCGGACGCCCGGCCACGGCGCCTCCATCCACTCTGCTCGGGGAAAACTCCCCGGCGCCGGGGCCGCCGGCCGCGCCCCATCGTCGCGGCTCGTTTTCCGGGTGGCCGCGCCATGCCCCGAGCGAGAAAGGGCCCTGCTCCACGCGGCCCTGGGCGCTGACCAGGGCTGCCCAACGCCGGCCAATTCTCACGAGCGTTCTGCCCAAATCGATCCCGATTTTGGCAGAACGCTCGTGAGAATTGGCCGGAAAACGCCCGGCGAACACATTTCGGGCACCAGAGGGCCGCAGGGCCGCCCCCCCGGGGCCCTGTCCGGGATCCTGTCTCGGCGCGTTCCGGCACCGCCAGGAGGAGCTCCGGGAGGCGGGCCCAGGGGAGGCCGACGCCTCCCGCTCCTCAGCCTCTGGGGGTCCCCTCCCTGGCGCCGGCCGCTGGGGCCGGGCCAGCCCCGAAAGCCGGGCCCGGGCCCGGGCCTGCTTGCTCAGCCTTCCGTTGCCAGGGGCCTGAGCCTGGGGGCCTCCGCATGGGGAACCCTGAGTCCCGCGCCACGAGTCCCCCCGACCGTCCCGGCGACCACGGCACCTTTCGCGGCTTCGCCCCAGCCGTGGAGTGAGAGATCACTCCGTTCCCCCACAGAGGCCAGCCCCCTCCACGGGCGCCCCGGCCGCCCGCCACGGCGGAGGCGGACGCCCGGCCACGGCGCCTCCATCCACTCTGCTCGGGGAAAACTCCCCGGCGCCGGGGGCCGCCGGCCGCGCCCCATCGTCGCGGCTCGTTTTCCGGGTGGCCGCGCCATGCCCCGAGCGAGAAAGGGCCCTGCTCCACGCGGCCCTGGGCGCTGACCAGGGCTGCCCAACGCCGGCCAATTCTCACGAGCGTTCTGCCCAAATCGATCCCGATTTGGGCAGAACGCTCGTGAGAATTGGCCGGAAAACGCCCGGCGAACACACTTCGGGCACCAGAGGGCCGCAGGGCCGCCCCCCCGGGGCCCTGTCCGGGATCGCGTGTCGGCGCGTTCCGGCACCGCCAGGAGGAGCTCCGGGAGGCGGGCCCCGGGGAGGCCGACGCCTCCCGCTCCTCAGCCTCCGGGGGTCCCCTCCCTGGCGCCGGCCGCTGGGGCCGGGCCAGCCCCGAAAGCCGGGCCCGGGCCCGGGCCTGCTTGCTCAGCCTTCCGTGGCCAGGGGCCTGAGCCTGGGGGCCTCCGCATGGGGAACCCTGAGTCCCGCGCCACGAGTACCCCCGACCGTCCCGGCGACCACGGCACCTTTCGCGGCTTCGCCCCAGCCGTGGAGTGAGAGATCACTCCGTTCCCCCACAGAGGCCAGCCCCCTCCACGGGCGCCCCGGCCGCCCGACACGGCGGAGGCGGACCGCCCGGCCACGGCGCCTCCATCCACTCTGCTCGGGGAAAACTCCCGGGCGCCGGGGCCGCCGGCCGCGCCCCATCGTCGCGGCTCGTTTTCCGGGTGGCCGCGCCATGCCCCGAGCGAGAAAGGGCCCTGCTCCACGCGGCCCTGGGCGCTGACCAGGGCTGCCCAACGCCGGCCAATTCTCACGAGCGTTCTGCCCAAATCGATCCCGATTTGGGCAGAACGCTCGTGAGAATTGGCCGGGAAAACGCCCGGCGAACACATTTCGGGCACCAGAGGGCCGCAGGGCCGCCCCCCCGGGGCCCTGTCCGGGATCGCGTGTCGGCGCGTTCCGGCACCGCCAGGAGGAGCTCCGGGAGGCGGGCCCCGGGGAGGCCGACGCCTCCCGCTCCTCAGCCTCCGGGGGTCCCCTCCCTGGCGCCGGCCGCTGGGGCCGGGCCAGCCCCGAAAGCCGGGCCCGGGCCCGGTCCTGCTTGCTCAGCCTTCCGTGGCCAGGGGCCTGAGCCTGGGGGCCTCCGCATGGGGAACCCTGAGTCCCGCGCCACGAGTCCCCCCGACCGTCCCGGCGACCACGGCACCTTTCGCGGCTTCGCCCCAGCCGTGGAGTGAGAGATCACTCCGTTCCCCCACAGAGGCCAGCCCCCTCCACGGGCGCCCCGGCCGCCCGCCACGGCGGAGGCGGACGCCCGGCCACGGCGCCTCCATCCACTCTGCTCGGGGAAAACTCCCCGGCGCCGGGGCCGCCGGCCGCGCCCCATCGTCGCGGCTCGTTTTCCGGGTGGCCGCGCCATGCCCCGAGCGAGAAAGGGCCCTGCTCCACGCGGCCCTGGGCGCTGACCAGGGCTGCCCAACGCCGGCCAATTCTCACGAGCGTTCTGCCCAAATCGATCCCGATTTGGGCAGAACGCTCGTGAGAATTGGCCGGAAAACGCCCGGCGAACACATTTCGGGCACCAGAGGGCCGCAGGGCCGCCCCCCCGGGGCCCTGTCCGGGATCGCGTGTCGGCGCGTTCCGGCACCGCCAGGAGGAGCTCCGGGAGGCGGGCCCCGGGGAGGCCGACGCCTCCCGCTCCTCAGCCTCCGGGGGTCCCCTCCCTGGCGCCGGCCGCTGGGGCCGGGCCAGCCCCGAAAGCCGGGCCCGGGCCCGGGCCTGCTTGCTCAGCCTTCCGTTGCCAGGGGCCTGAGCCTGGGGGCCTCCGCATGGGGAACTCTGAGTCCCGCGCCACGAGTCCCCCCGACCGTCCCGGCGACCACGGCACCTTTCGCGGCTTCGCCCCAGCCGTGGAGTGAGAGATCACTCCGTTCCCCCACAGAGGCCAACCCCCTCCACGGGCGCCCCGGCCGCCCGCCACGGCGGAGGCGGACGCCCGGCCACGGCGCCTCCATCCACTCTGCTCGGGGAAAACTCCCCGGCGCTGGGGCCGCCGGCCGCGCCCCATCGTCGCGGCTCGTTTTCCCGGGTGGCCGCGCCATGCCCCGAGCGAGAAAGGGCCCTGCTCCACGCGGCCCTGGGCGCTGACCAGGGCTGCCCAACGCCGGCCAATTCTCACGAGCGTTCTGCCCAAATCGATCCCGATTTGGGCAGAACGCTCGTGAGAATTGGCCGGAAAACGCCCGGCGAACACACTTCGGGCACCAGAGGGCCGCAGGGCCGCCCCCCCGGGGCCCTGTCCGGGATCGCGTGTCGGCGCGTTCCGGCACCGCCAGGAGGAGCTCCGGGAGGCGGGCCCCGGGGAGGCGGACGCCTCCCGCTCCTCAGCCTCCGGGGGTCCCCTCCCTGGCGCCGGCCGCTGGGGCCGGGCCAGCCCCGAAAGCCGGGCCCGGGCCCGGGCCTGCTTGCTCAGCCTTTCGTTGCCAGGGGCCTGAGCCTGGGGGCCTCCGCATGGGGAACCCTGAGTCCCGCGCCACGAGTCCCCCCGACCGTCCCGGCGACCACGGCACCTTTCGCGGCTTCGCCCCAGCCGTGGAGTGAGAGATCACTCCGTTCCCCCACAGAGGCCAGCCCCCTCCACGGGCGCCCCGGCCGCCCGCCACGGCGGAGGCGGACGCCCGGCCACGGCGCCTCCATCCACTCTGCTCGGGGGAAAACTCCCCGGCGCCGGGGCCGCCGGCCGCGCCCCATCGTCGCGGCTCGTTTTCCGGGTGGCCGCGCCATGCCCCGAGCGAGAAAGGGCCCTGCTCCACGCGGCCCTGGGCGCTGACCAGGGCTGCCCAACGCCGGCCAATTCTCACGAGCGTTCTGCCCAAATCGATCCCGATTTGGGCAGAACGCTCGTGAGAATTGGCCGGAAAACGCCCGGCGAACACACTTCGGGCACCAGAGGGCTGCAGGGCCGCCCCCCCGGGGCCCTGTCCGGGATCGCGTGTCGGCGCGTTCCGGCACCGCCAGGAGGAGCTCCGGGAGGCGGGCCCCGGGGAGGCCGACGCCTCCCGCTCCTCAGCCTCCGGGGGTCCCCTCCCTGGCGCCGGCCGCTGGGGCCGGGCCAGCCCCGAAAGCCGGGCCCGGGCCCGGTCCTGCTTGCTCAGCCTTCCGTGGCCAGGGGCCTGAGCCTGGGGGCCTCCGCATGGGGAACCCTGAGTCCCGCGCCACGAGTCCCCCCGACCGTCCCGGCGACCACGGCACCTTTCGCGGCTTCGCCCCAGCCGTGGAGTGAGAGATCACTCCGTTCCCCCACAGAGGCCAGCCCCCTCCACGGGCGCCCCGGCCGCCCGCCACGGCGGAGGCGGACGCCCGGCCACGGCGCCTCCATCCACTCTGCTCGGGGAAAACTCCCCGGCGCCGGGGCCGCCGGCCGCGCCCCATCGTCGCGGCTCGTTTTCCGGGTGGCCGCGCCATGCCCCGAGCGAGAAAGGGCCCTGCTCCACGCGGCCCTGGGCGCTGACCAGGGCTGCCCAACGCCGGCCAATTCTCACGAGCGTTCTGCCCAAATCGATCCCGATTTGGGCAGAACGCTCGTGAGAATTGGCCGGAAAACGCCCGGCGAACACATTTCGGGCACCAGAGGGCCGCAGGGCCGCCCCCCCCGGGGCCCTGTCCGGGATCCTGTCTCGGCGCGTTCCGGCACCGCCAGGAGGAGCTCCGGGAGGCGGGCCCAGGGGAGGCCGACGCCTCCCGCTCCTCAGCCTCTGGGGGTCCCCTCCCTGGCGCCGGCCGCTGGGGCCGGGCCAGCCCCGAAAGCCGGGCCCGGGCCCGGGCCTGCTTGCTCAGCCTTCCGTGGCCAGGGGCCTGAGCCTGGGGGCCTCCGCATGGGGAACCCTGAGTCCCGCGCCACGAATCCCCCCGACCGTCCCGGCGACCACGGCACCTTTCGCGGCTTCGCCCCAGCCGTGGAGTGAGAGATCACTCCGTTCCCCCACAGAGGCCAGCCCCCTCCACGGGCGCCCCGGCCGCCCGCCACGGCGGAGGCGGACGCCCGGCCACGGCGCCTCCATCCACTCTGCTCGGGGAAAACTCCCCGGCGCCGGGGCCGCCGGCCGCGCCCCATCGTCGCGGCTCGTTTTCCGGGTGGCCGCGCCATGCCCCGAGCGAGAAAGGGCCCTGCTCCACGCGGCCCTGGGCGCTGACCAGGGCTGCCCAACGCCGGCCAATTCTCACGAGCGTTCTGCCCAAATCGATCCCGATTTGGGCAGAACGCTCGTGAGAATTGGCCGGAAAACGCCCGGCGAACACACTTCGGGCACCAGAGGGCCGCAGGGCCGCCCCCCCCGGGGCCCTGTCCGGGATCGCGTGTCGGCGCGTTCCGGCACCGCCAGGAGGAGCTCCGGGAGGCGGGCCCCGGGGAGGCCGACGCCTCCCGCTCCTCAGCCTCCGGGGGTCCCCTCCCTGGCGCCGGCCGCTGGGGCCGGGCCAGCCCCGAAAGCCGGGCCCGGGCCCGGGCCTGCTTGCTCAGCCTTCCGTGGCCAGGGGCCTGAGCCTGGGGGCCTCCGCATGGGGAACCCTGAGTCCCGCGCCACGAGTCCCCCCGACCGTCCCGGCGACCACGGCACCTTTCGCGGCTTCGCCCCAGCCGTGGAGTGAGAGATCACTCCGTTCCCCCACAGAGGCCAGCCCCCTCCACGGGCGCCCCGGCCGCCCGACACGGCGGAGGCGGACGCCCGGCCACGGCGCCTCCATCCACTCTGCTCGGGGAAAACTCCCGGGCGCCGGGGCCGCCGGCCGCGCCCCATCGTCGCGGCTCGTTTTCCGGGTGGCCGCGCCATGCCCCGAGCGAGAAAGGGCCCTGCTCCACGCGGCCCTGGGCGCTGACCAGGGCTGCCCAACGCCGGCCAATTCTCACGAGCGTTCTGCCCAAATCGATCCCGATTTGGGCAGAACGCTCGTGAGAATTGGCCGGAAAACGCCCGGCGAACACATTTCGGGCACCAGAGGGCCGCAGGGCCGCCCCCCCGGGGCCCTGTCCGGGATCGCGTGTCGGCGCGTTCCGGCACCGCCAGGAGGAGCTCCGGGAGGCGGGCCCCGGGGAGGCCGACGCCTCCCGCTCCTCAGCCTCCGGGGGTCCCCTCCCTGGCGCCGGCCGCTGGGGCCGGGCCAGCCCCGAAAGCCGGGCCCGGGCCCGGTCCTGCTTGCTCAGCCTTCCGTGGCCAGGGGCCTGAGCCTGGGGGCCTCCGCATGGGGAACCCTGAGTCCCGCGCCACGAGTCCCCCCGACCGTCCCGGCGACCACGGCACCTTTCGCGGCTTCGCCCCAGCCGTGGAGTGAGAGATCACTCCGTTCCCCCACAGAGGCCAGCCCCCTCCACGGGCGCCCCGGCCGCCCGCCACGGCGGAGGCGGACGCCCGGCCACGGCGCCTCCATCCACTCTGCTCGGGGAAAACTCCCCGGCGCCGGGGCCGCCGGCCGCGCCCCATCGTCGCGGCTCGTTTTCTGGGTGGCCGCGCCATGCCCCGAGCGAGAAAGGGCCCTGCTCCACGCGGCCCTGGGCGCTGACCAGGGCTGCCCAACGCCGGCCAATTCTCACGAGCGTTCTGCCCAAATCGATCCCGATTTGGGCAGAACGCTCGTGAGAATTGGCCGGAAAACGCCCGGCGAACACATTTCGGGCACCAGAGGGCCGCAGGGCCGCCCCCCCGGGGCCCTGTCCGGGATCCTGTCTCGGCGCGTTCCGGCACCGCCAGGAGGAGCTCCGGGAGGCGGGCCCAGGGGAGGCCGACGCCTCCCGCTCCTCAGCCTCTGGGGGTCCCCTCCCTGGCGCCGGCCGCTGGGGCCGGGCCAGCCCCGAAAGCCGGGCCCGGGCCCGGGCCTGCTTGCTCAGCCTTCCGTTGCCAGGGGCCTGAGCCTGGGGGCCTCCGCATGGGGAACCCTGAGTCCCGCGCCACGAGTCCCCCCGACCGTCCCGGCGACCACGGCACCTTTCGCGGCTTCGCCCCAGCCGTGGAGTGAGAGATCACTCCGTTCCCCCACAGAGGCCAGCCCCCTCCACGGGCGCCCCGGCCGCCCGCCACGGCGGAGGCGGACGCCCGGCCACGGCGCCTCCATCCACTCTGCTCGGGGGAAAACTCCCCGGCGCCGGGGCCGCCGGCCGCGCCCCATCGTCGCGGCTCGTTTTCCGGGTGGCCGCGCCATGCCCCCGAGCGAGAAAGGGCCCTGCTCCACGCGGCCCTGGGCGCTGACCAGGGCTGCCCAACGCCGGCCAATTCTCACGAGCGTTCTGCCCAAATCGATCCCGATTTGGGCAGAACGCTCGTGAGAATTGGCCGGGAAAACGCCCGGCGAACACACTTCGGGCACCAGAGGGCCGCAGGGCCGCCCCCCCGGGGCCCTGTCCGGGATCGCGTGTCGGCGCGTTCCGGCACCGCCAGGAGGAGCTCCGGGAGGCGGGCCCCGGGGAGGCCGACGCCTCCCGCTCCTCAGCCTCCGGGGGTCCCCTCCCTGGCGCCGGCCGCTGGGGCCGGGCCAGCCCCGAAAGCCGGGCCCGGGCCCGGGCCTGCTTGCTCAGCCTTCCGTGGCCAGGGGCCTGAGCCTGGGGGCCTCCGCATGGGGAACCCTGAGTCCCGCGCCACGAGTCCCCCCGACCGTCCCGGCGACCACGGCACCTTTCGCGGCTTCGCCCCAGCCGTGGAGTGAGAGATCACTCCGTTCCCCCACAGAGGCCAGCCCCCTCCACGGGCGCCCCGGCCGCCCGCCAGGGCGGAGGCGGACGCCCGGCCACGGCGCCTCCATCCACTCTGCTCGGGGAAAACTCCCCGGCGCCGGGGCCGCCGGCCGCGCCCCATCGTCGCGGCTCGTTTTCCGGGTGGCCGCGCCATGCCCCGAGCGAGAAAGGGCCCTGCTCCACGCGGCCCTGGGCGCTGACCAGGGCTGCCCAACGCCGGCCAATTCTCACGAGCGTTCTGCCCAAATCGATCCCGATTTGGGCAGAACGCTCGTGAGAATTGGCCGGAAAACGCCCGGCGAACACACTTCGGGCACCAGAGGGCCGCAGGGCCGCCCCCCCGGGGCCCTGTCCGGGATCGCGTGTCGGCGCGTTCCGGCACCGCCAGGAGGAGCTCCGGGAGGCGGGCCCCGGGGAGGCCGACGCCTCCCGCTCCTCAGCCTCCAGGGGTCCCCTCCCTGGCGCCGGCCGCTGGGGCCGGGCCAGCCCCGAAAGCCGGGCCCGGGCCCGGGCCTGCTTGCTCAGCCTTCCGTGGCCAGGGGCCTGAGCCTGGGGGCCTCCGCATGGGGAACCCTGAGTCCCGCGCCACGAGTCCCCCCGACCGTCGCGGCGACCACGGCACCTTTCGCGGCTTCGCCCCAGCCGTGGAGTGAGAGATCACTCCATTCCCCCACAGAGGCCAGCCCCCTCCACGGGCGCCCCGGCCGCCCGCCACGGCGGAGGCGGACGCCCGGCCACGGCGCCTCCATCCACTCTGCTCGGGGAAAACTCCCCGGCGCCGGGGCCGCCGGCCGCGCCCCATCGTCGCGGCTCGTTTTCCGGGTGGCCGCGCCATGCCCCGAGCGAGAAAGGGCCCTGCTCCACGCGGCCCTGGGCGCTGACCAGGGCTGCCCAACGCCGGCCAATTCTCACGAGCGTTCTGCCCAAATCGATCCCGATTTGGGCAGAACGCTCGTGAGAATTGGCCGGAAAACGCCCGGCGAACACACTTCGGGCACCAGAGGGCCGCAGGGCCGCCCCCCCGGGGCCCTGTCCGGGATCGCGTCTCGGCGCGTTCCGGCACCGCCAGGAGGAGCTCCGGCAGGCGGGCCCCGGTGAGGCCGACGCCTCCCGCTCCTCAGCCTCCGGGGGTCCCCTCCCTGGCGCCGGCCGCTGGGGCCGGGCCAGCCCCGAAAGCCGGGCCCGGGCCCGGGCCTGCTTGCTCAGCCTTCCGTTGCCAGGGGCCTGAGCCTGGGGGCCTCCGCATGGGGAACCCTGAGTCCCGCGCCACGAGTCCCCCCGACCGTCCCGGCGACCACGGCACCTTTCGCGGCTTCGCCCCAGCCGTGGAGTGAGAGATCACTCCGTTCCCCCACAGAGGCCAGCCCCCTCCACGGGCGCCCCGGCCGCCCGCCACGGCGGAGGCGGACGCCCGGCCACGGCGCCTCCATCCACTCTGCTCGGGGAAAACTCCCCGGCGCCGGGGCCGCCGGCCGCGCCCCATCGTCGCGGCTCGTTTTCCGGGTGGCCGCGCCATGCCCCGAGCGAGAAAGGGCCCTGCTCCACGCGGCCCTGGGCGCTGACCAGGGCTGCCCAACGCCGGCCAATTCTCACGAGCGTTCTGCCCAAATCGATCCCGATTTGGGCAGAACGCTCGTGAGAATTGGCCGGAAAACGCCCGGCGAACACACTTCGGGCACCAGAGGGCCGCAGGGCCGCCCCCCCGGGGCCCTGTCCGGGATCGCGTGTCGGCGCGTTCCGGCACCGCCAGGAGGAGCTCCGGGAGGCGGGCCCCGGGGAGGCCGACGCCTCCCGCTCCTCAGCCTCCGGGGGTCCCCTCCCTGGCGCCGGCCGCTGGGGCCGGGCCAGCCCCGAAAGCCGGGCCCGGGCCCGGGCCTGCTTCCTCAGCCTTCCGTTGCCAGGGGCCTGAGCCTGGGGGCCTCCGCATGGGGAACCCTGAGTCCCGCGCCACGAGTGCCCCCGACCGTCCCGGCGACCACGGCACCTTTCGCGGCTTCGCCCCAGCCGTGGAGTGAGAGATCACTCCGTTCCCCCACAGAGGCCAGCCCCCTCCACGGGCGCCCCGGCCGCCCGCCACGGCGGAGGCGGACGCCCGGCCACGGCGCCTCCATCCACTCTGCTCGGGGAAAACTCCCCGGCGCCGGGGCCGCCGGCCGCGCCCCATCGTCGCGGCTCGTTTTCCGGGTGGCCGCGCCATGCCCCGAGCGAGAAAGGGCCCTGCTCCACGCGGCCCTGGGCGCTGACCAGGGCTGCCCAACGCCGGCCAATTCTCACGAGCGTTCTGCCCAAATCGATCCCGATTTGGGCAGAACGCTCGTGAGAATTGGCCGGAAAACGCCCGGCGAACACACTTCGGGCACCAGAGGGCCGCAGGGCCGCCCCCCCCGGGGCCCTGTCCGGGATCGCGTGTCGGCGCGTTCCGGCACCGCCAGGAGGAGCTCCGGGAGGCGGGCCCCGGGGAGGCCGACGCCTCCCGCTCCTCAGCCTCCGGGGGTCCCCTCCCTGGCGCCGGCCGCTGGGGCCGGGCCAGCCCCGAAAGCCGGGCCCGGGCCCGGTCCTGCTTGCTCAGCCTTCCGTGGCCAGGGGCCTGAGCCTGGGGGCCTCCGCATGGGGAACCCTGAGTCCCGCGCCACGAGTCCCCCCGACCGTCGCGGCGACCACGGCACCTTTCGCGGCTTCGCCCCAGCCGTGGAGTGAGAGATCACTCCGTTCCCCCACAGAGGCCAGCCCCCTCCACGGGCGCCCCGGCCGCCCGCCACGGCGGAGGCGGACGCCCGGCCACGGCGCCTCCATCCACTCTGCTCGGGGAAAACTCCCCGGCGCCGGGGCCGCCGGCCGCGCCCCATCGTCGCGGCTCGTTTTCCGGGTGGCCGCGCCATGCCCCGAGCGAGAAAGGGCCCTGCTCCACGCGGCCCTGGGCGCTGACCAGGGCTGCCCAACGCCGGCCAATTCTCACGAGCGTTCTGCCCAAATCGATCCCGATTTGGGCAGAACGCTCGTGAGAATTGGCCGGAAAACGCCCGGCGAACACATTTCGGGCACCAGAGGGCCGCAGGGCCGCCCCCCCGGGGCCCTGTCCGGGATCCTGTCTCGGCGCGTTCCGGCACCGCCAGGAGGAGCTCCGGGAGGCGGGCCCAGGGGAGGCCGACGCCTCCCGCTCCTCAGCCTCTGGGGGTCCCCTCCCTGGCGCCGGCCGCTGGGGACGGGCCAGCCCCGAAAGCCGGGCCCGGGCCCGGGCCTGCTTGCTCAGCCTTCCGTTGCCAGGGGCCTGAGCCTGGGGGCCTCCGCATGGGGAACCCTGAGTCCCGCGCCACGAGTCCCCCCGACCGTCCCGGCGACCACGGCACCTTTCGCGGCTTCGCCCCAGCCGTGGAGTGAGAGATCACTCCGTTCCCCCACAGAGGCCAGCCCCCTCCACGGGCGCCCCGGCCGCCCGCCACGGCGGAGGCGGACGCCCGGCCACGGCGCCTCCATCCACTCTGCTCGGGGAAAACTCCCCGGCGCCGGGGCCGCCGGCCGCGCCCCATCGTCGCGGCTCGTTTTCCGGGTGGCCGCGCCATGCCCCGAGCGAGAAAGGGCCCTGCTCCACGCGGCCCTGGGCGCTGACCAGGGCTGCCCAACGCCGGCCAATTCTCACGAGCGTTCTGCCCAAATCGATCCCGATTTGGGCAGAACGCTCGTGAGAATTGGCCGGAAAACGCCCGGCGAACACACTTCGGGCACCAGAGGGCCGCAGGGCCGCCCCCCCGGGGCCCTGTCCGGGATCGCGTGTCGGCGCGTTCCGGCACCGCCAGGAGGAGCTCCGGGAGGCGGGCCCCGGGGAGGCCGACGCCTCCCGCTCCTCAGCCTCCGGGGGTCCCCTCCCTGGCGCCGGCCGCTGGGGCCGGGCCAGCCCCGAAAGCCGGGCCCGGGCCCGGGCCTGCTTGCTCAGCCTTCCGTGGCCAGGGGCCTGAGCCTGGGGGCCTCCGCATGGGGAACCCTGAGTCCCGCGCCACGAGTCCCCCCGACCATCGCGGCGACCACGGCACCTTTCGCGGCTTCGCCCCAGCCGTGGAGTGAGAGATCACTCCGTTCCCCCACAGAGGCCAGCCCCCTCCACGGGCGCCCCGGCCGCCCGCCACGGCGGAGGCGGACGCCCGGCCACGGCGCCTCCATCCACTCTGCTCGGGGAAAACTCCCCGGCGCCGGGGCCGCCGGCCGCGCCCCATCGTCGCGGCTCGTTTTCCGGGTGGCCGCGCCATGCCCCGAGCGAGAAAGGGCCCTGCTCCACGCGGCCCTGGGCGCTGACCAGGGCTGCCCAACGCCGGCCAATTCTCACGAGCGTTCTGCCCAAATCGATCCCGATTTGGGCAGAACGCTCGTGAGAATTGGCCGGAAAACGCCCGGCGAACACACTTCGGGCACCAGAGGGCCGCAGGGCCGCCCCCCCGGGGCCCTGTCCGGGATCGCGTGTCGGCGCGTTCCGGCACCGCCAGGAGGAGCTCCGGGAGGCGGGCCCCGGGGAGGCCGACGCCTCCCGCTCCTCAGCCTCCGGGGGTCCCCTCCCTGGCGCCGGCCGCTGGGGCCGGGCCAGCCCCGAAAGCCGGGCCCGGGCCCGGGCCTGCTTGCTCAGCCTTCCGTTGCCAGGGGCCTGAGCCTGGGGGCCTCCGCATGGGGAACCCTGAGTCCCGCGCCACGAGTCCCCCCGACCGTCCCGGCGACCACGGCACCTTTCGCGGCTTCGCCCCAGCCGTGGAGTGAGAGATCACTCCGTTCCCCCACAGAGGCCAGCCCCCTCCACGGGCGCCCCGGCCGCCCGCCACGGCGGAGGCGGACGCCCGGCCACGGCGCCTCCATCCACTCTGCTCGGGGAAAACTCCCCGGCGCCGGGGCCGCCGGCCGCGCCCCATCGTCGCGGCTCGTTTTCCGGGTGGCCGCGCCATGCCCCGAGCGAGAAAGGGCCCTGCTCCACGCGGCCCTGGGCGCTGACCAGGGCTGCCCAACGCCGGCCAATTCTCACGAGCGTTCTGCCCAAATCGATCCCGATTTGGGCAGAACGCTCGTGAGAATTGGCCGGAAAACGCCCGGCGAACACACTTCGGGCACCAGAGGGCCGCAGGGCCGCCCCCCCCGGGGCCCTGTCCGGGATCGCGTGTCGGCGCGTTCCGGCACCGCCAGGAGGAGCTCCGGGAGGCGGGCCCCGGGGAGGCCGACGCCTCCCGCTCCTCAGCCTCCGGGGGTCCCCTCCCTGGCGCCGGCCGCTGGGGCCGGGCCAGCCCCGAAAGCCGGGCCCGGGCCCGGGCCTGCTTGCTCAGCCTTCCGTGGCCAGGGGCCTGAGCCTGGGGGCCTCCGCATGGGGAACCCTGAGTCCCGCGCCACGAGTCCCCCCGACCGTCCCGGCGACCACGGCACCTTTCGCGGCTTCGCCCCAGCCGTGGAGTGAGAGATCACTCCGTTCCCCCACAGAGGCCAGCCCCCTCCACGGGCGCCCCGGCCGCCCGCCACGGCGGAGGCGGACGCCCGGCCACGGCGCCTCCATCCACTCTGCTCGGGGGAAAACGCCCCGGCGCCGGGGCCGCCGGCCGCGCCCCATCGTCGCGGCTCGTTTTCCGGGTGGCCGCGCCATGCCCCGAGCGAGAAAGGGCCCTGCTCCACGCGGCCCTGGGCGCTGACCAGGGCGGCCCAACGCCGGCCAATTCTCACGAGCGTTCTGCCCAAATCGATCCCGATTTGGGCAGAACGCTCGTGAGAATTGGCCGGAAAACGCCCGGCGAACACACTTCGGGCACCACAGGGCCGCAGGGCCGCCCCCCCGGGGCCCTGTCCGGGATCGTGTCTCGGCGCGTTCCGGCACCGCCAGGAGGAGCTCCGGGAGGCGGGCCCCGGGGAGGCCGACGCCTCCCGCTCCTCAGCCTCCGGGGGTCCCCTCCCTGGCGCCGGCCGCTGGGGCCGGGCCAGCCCCGAAAGCCGGGCCCGGGCCCGGGCCTGCTTGCTCAGCCTTCCGTTGCCAGGGGCCTGAGCCTGGGGGCCTCCGCATGGGGAACCCTGAGTCCCGCGCCACGAGTCCCCCCGACCGTCCCGGCGACCACGGCACCTTTCGCGGCTTCGTCCCAGCCGTGGAGTGAGAGATCACTCCGTTCCCCCACAGAGGCCAGCCCCCTCCACGGGCGCCCCGGCCGCCCGCCACGGCGGAGGCGGACGCCCGGCCACGGCGCCTCCATCCACTCTGCTCGGGGGAAAACGCCCCGGCGCCGGGGCCGCCGGCCGCGCCCCATCGTCGCGGCTCGTTTTCCGGGTGGCCGCGCCATGCCCCGAGCGAGAAAGGGCCCTGCTCCACGCGGCCCTGGGCGCTGACCAGGGCGGCCCAACGCCGGCCAATTCTCACGAGCGTTCTGCCCAAATCGATCCCGATTTGGGCAGAACGCTCGTGAGAATTGGCCGGAAAACGCCCGGCGAACACTCTTCGGGCACCAGAGGGCCGCAGGGCCGCCCCCCCGGGGCCCTGTCCGGGATCGCGTGTCGGCGCGTTCCGGCACCGCCAGGAGGAGCTCCGGGAGGCGGGCCCCGGGGAGGCCGACGCCTCCCGCTCCTCAGCCTCCGGGGGTCCCCTCCCTGGCGCCGGCCGCTGGGGCCGGGCCAGCCCCGAAAGCCGGGCCCGGGCCCGGGCCTGCTTGCTCAGCCTTCCGTTGCCAGGGGCCTGAGCCTGGGGGCCTCCGCATGGGGAACCCTGAGTCCCGCGCCACGAGTCCCCCCGACCGTCCCGGCGACCACGGCACCTTTCGCGGCTTCGCCCCAGCCGTGGAGTGAGAGATCACTCCGTTCCCCCACAGAGGCCAGCCCCCTCCACGGGCGCCCCGGCCGCCCGCCACGGCGGAGGCGGACGCCCGGCCACGGCGCCTCCATCCACTCTGCTCGGGGAAAACTCCCCGGCGCCGGGGCCGCCGGCCGCGCCCCATCGTCGCGGCTCGTTTTCCCGGTGGCCGCGCCATGCCCCGAGCGAGAAAGGGCCCTGCTCCACGCGGCCCTGGGCGCTGACCAGGGCTGCCCAACGCCGGCCAATTCTCACGAGCGTTCTGCCCAAATCGATCCCGATTTGGGCAGAACGCTCGTGAGAATTGGCCGGAAAACGCCCGGCGAACACACTTCGGGCACCAGAGGGCCGCAGGGCCGCCCCCCCGGGGCCCTGTCCGGGATCGCGTGTCGGCGCGTTCCGGCACCGCCAGGAGGAGCTCCGGGAGGCGGGCCCCGGGGAGGCCGACGCCTCCCGCTCCTCAGCCTCCGGGGGTCCCCTCCCTGGCGCCGGCCGCTGGGGCCGGGCCAGCCCCGAAAGCCGGGCCCGGGCCCGGGCCTGCTTCCTCAGCCTTCCGTTGCCAGGGGCCTGAGCCTGGGGGCCTCCGCATGGGGAACCCTGAGTCCCGCGCCACGAGTTCCCCCGACCGTCCCGGCGACCACGGCACCTTTCGCGGCTTCGCCCCAGCCGTGGAGTGAGAGATCACTCCGTTCCCCCACAGAGGCCAGCCCCCTCCACGGGCGCCCGGCCGCCCGCCACGGCGGAGGCGGACGCCCGGCCACGGCGCCTCCATCCACTCTGCTCGGGGAAAACTCCCCGGCGCCGGGGCCGCCGGCCGCGCCCCATCGTCGCGGCTCGTTTTCCGGGTGGCCGCGCCATGCCCCGAGCGAGAAAGGGCCCTGCTCCACGCGGCCCTGGGCGCTGACCAGGGCTGCCCAACGCTGGCCAATTCTCACGAGCGTTCTGCCCAAATCGATCCCGATTTGGGCAGAACGCTCGTGAGAATTGGCCGGAAAACGCCCGGCGAACACACTTCGGGCACCAGAGGGCCGCAGGGCCGCCCCCCCCGGGGCCCTGTCCGGGATCGCGTGTCGGCGCGTTCCGGCACCGCCAGGAGGAGCTCCGGGAGGCGGGCCCCGGGGAGGCCGACGCCTCCCGCTCCTCAGCCTCCGGGGGTCCCCTCCCTGGCGCCGGCCGCTGGGGCCGGGCCAGCCCCGAAAGCCGGGCCCGGGCCCGGTCCTGCTTGCTCAGCCTTCCGTGGCCAGGGGCCTGAGCCTGGGGGCCTCCGCATGGGGAACCCTGAGTCCCGCGCCACGAGTCCCCCCGACCGTCCCGGCGACCACGGCACCTTTCGCGGCTTCGCCCCAGCCGTGGAGTGAGAGATCACTCCGTTCCCCCACAGAGGCCAGCCCCCTCCACGGGCGCCCCGGCCGCCCGCCACGGCGGAGGCGGACGCCCGGCCATGGCGCCTCCATCCACTCTGCTCGGGGAAAACTCCCCGGCGCCGGGGCCGCCGGCCGCGCCCCATCGTCGCGGCTCGTTTTCCGGGTGGCCGCGCCATGCCCCGAGCGAGAAAGGGCCCTGCTCCACGCGGCCCTGGGCGCTGACCAGGGCTGCCCAACGCCGGCCAATTCTCACGAGCGTTCTGCCCAAATCGATCCCGATTTGGGCAGAACGCTCGTGAGAATTGGCCGGAAAACGCCCGGCGAACACATTTCGGGCACCAGAGGGCCGCAGGGCCGCCCCCCCGGGGCCCTGTCCGGGATCCTGTCTCGGCGCGTTCCGGCACCGCCAGGAGGAGCTCCGGGAGGCGGGCCCAGGGGAGGCCGACGCCTCCCGCTCCTCAGCCTCTGGGGGTCCCCTCCCTGGCGCCGGCCGCTGGGGACGGGCCAGCCCCGAAAGCCGGGCCCGGGCCCGGGCCTGCTTGCTCAGCCTTCCGTTGCCAGGGGCCTGAGCCTGGGGGCCTCCGCATGGGGAACGCTGAGTCCCGCGCCACGAGTCCCCCCGACCGTCCCGGCGACCACGGCACCTTTCGCGGCTTCGCCCCAGCCGTGGAGTGAGAGATCACTCCGTTCCCCCACAGAGGCCAGCCCCCTCCACGGGCGCCCCGGCCGCCCGCCACGGCGGAGGCGGACGCCCGGCCACGGCGCCTCCATCCACTCTGCTCGGGGGAAAACTCCCCGGCGCCGGGGCCGCCGGCCGCGCCCCATCGTCGCGGCTCGTTTTCCCGGTGGCCGCGCCATGCCCCGAGCGAGAAAGGGCCCTGCTCCACGCGGCCCTGGGCGCTGACCAGGGCTGCCCAACGCCGGCCAATTCTCACGAGCGTTCTGCCCAAATCGATCCCGATTTGGGCAGAACGCTCGTGAGAATTGGCCGGAAAACGCCCGGCGAACACACTTCGGGCACCAGAGGGCCGCAGGGCCGCCCCCCCGGGGCCCTGTCCGGGATCGCGTGTTGGCGCGTTCCGGCACCGCCAGGAGGAGCTCCGGGAGGCGGGCCCCGGGGAGGCCGACGCCTCCCGCTCCTCAGCCTCCGGGGGTCCCCTCCCTGGCGCCGGCCGCTGGGGCCGGGCCAGCCCCGAAAGCCGGGCCCGGACCCGGGCCTGCTTGCTCAGCCTTCCGTTGCCAGGGGCCTGAGCCTGGGGGCCTCCGCATGGGGAACCCTGAGTCCCGCGCCACGAGTCCCCCCCGACCGTCCCGGCGACCACGGCAACTTTCGCGGCTTCGTCCCAGCCGTGGAGTGAGAGATCACTCCGTTCCCCCACAGAGGCCAGCCCCATCCACGGGCGCCCCGGCCGCCCGCCACGGCGGAGGCGGACGCCGGGCCACGGCGCCTCCATCCACTCTGCTCGGGGAAAACTCCCCGGCGCCGGGGCCGCCGTCCGCGCCAATTCGTCGCGGCTCGTTTTCCGGGTGGCCGCGCCATGCCCCGAGCGAGAAAGGGCCCTGCTCCACGCGGCCCTGGGCGCTGACCAGGGCTGCCCAACGCCGGCCAATTCTCACGAGCGTTCTGCCCAAATCGATCCCGATTTGGGCAGAACGCTCGTGAGAATTGGCCGGAAAACGCCCGGCGAACACACTTCGGGCACCAGAGGGCCGCAGGGCCGCCCCCCGGGGCCCTGTCCGGGATCGCGTGTTGGCGCGTTCCGGCACCGCCAGGAGGAGCTCCGGGAGGCGGGCCCCGGGGAGGCCGACGCCTCCCGCTCCTCAGCCTCCGGGGGTCCCCTCCCTGGCGCCGGCCGCTGGGGCCGGGCCAGCCCCGAAAGCCGGGCCCGGACCCGGGCCTGCTTGCTCAGCCTTCCGTTGCCAGGGGCCTGAGCCTGGGGGCCTCCGCATGGGGAACCCTGAGTCCCGCGCCACGAGTCCCCCCGACCGTCCCGGCGACCACGGCAACTTTCGCGGCTTCGTCCCAGCCGTGGAGTGAGAGATCACTCCGTTCCCCCACAGAGGCCAGCCCCATCCACGGGCGCCCCGGCCGCCCGCCACGGCGGAGGCGGACGCCGGGCCACGGCGCCTCCATCCACTCTGCTCGGGGAAAACTCCCCGGCGCCGGGGCCGCCGTCCGCGCCAATTCGTCGCGGCTCGTTTTTCCGGGTGGCCGCGCCATGCCCCGAGCGAGAAAGGGCCCTGCTCCACGCGGCCCTGGGCGCTGACCAGGGCTGCCCAACGCCGGCCAATTCTCACGAGCGTTCTGCCCAAATCGATCCCGATTTGGGCAGAACGCTCGTGAGAATTGGCCGGAAAACGCCCGGCGAACACCTTCGGGCACCACAGGGCCGCAGGGCCGCCCCCCCGGGGCCCTGTCCGGGATCGCGTGTCGGCGCGTTCCGGCACCGCCAGGAGGAGCTCCGGGAGGCGGGCCCCGGGGAGGCCGACGCCTCCCGCTCCTCAGCCTCCGGGGGTCCCCTCCCTGGCGCCGGCCGCTGGGGCCGGGCCAGCCCCGAAAGCCGGGCCCGGGCCCGGGCCTGCTTGCTCAGCCTTCCGTTGCCAGGGGCCTGAGCCTGGGGGCCTCCGCATGGGGAACCCTGAGTCCCGCGCCACGAGTCCCCCCGACCGTCCCGGCGACCACGGCACCTTTCGCGGCTTCGTCCCAGCCGTGGAGTGAGAGATCACTCCGTTCCCCCACAGAGGCCAGCCCCCTCCACGGGCGCCCCGGGGGCCCGCCACGGCGGAGGCGGACGCCCGGCCACGGCGCCTCCATCCACTCTGCTCGGGGGAAAACTCCCCGGCGCCGGGGGCCGCCGGCCGCGCCCCATCGTCGCGGCTCGTTTTCCGGGTGGCCGCGCCATGCCCCGAGCGAGAAGGGCCCTGCTGCACGCGGAACTGGGCGCTGACCAGGGCTGCCCAACGCCGGCCAATTTTCACGAGCATTCTGCCCAAATCGATCCCGATTTGGGCAGAAGGCTCGTGAGAATTGGCCGGAAAACGCCCGGCGAACACACTTCGGGCACCACAGGGCCGCAGGGCGGCCCCCCCCGGGGCCCTGTCCGGGATCGCGGGTCGTCGCGTTCCGGCACCGCCAGGAGGAGCTCCGGGAGGCGTGTCCGGGGAGGCCGACGCCTCCCGCTCCTCAGCCTCCGGGGGTCGCCTCCCTGGCGCCGGCCGCTGGGGCCGGGCTAGCCCCGAAAGCCGGGCCCAGGCCCGGGCCTGCTTGCTCAGCCTTCCGTTGCCAGGGGCCTGAGCCTGGGGGCCTCCGCATGGGGAAACCTGAGTCCCGCGCCACGAGTCCCCCCGACCGTCCCGGCGACCACGGCACCTTTCGCGTCTTCGTCCTAGCCGCGGAGTGAGAGACCAGTCCGTTTCCCCACAGAGGCCAGCCCCCTCCAGGGGCGCCCCGGCCGCCCGCCACGGCGGAGGCGGACGCCCGGCCACGGCGCCTCCATCCACTCTGCTCGGGGAAAACTCCCCGGCGCCGCGGCTGCCGGCCACGCCCCATCGTCGCGGCTCGTTTTCCGGGTGGCCGCGCCATGCCCCGAGCGAGAAGGGCCCTGCTGCACGCGGAACTGGGCGCTGACCAGGGCTGCCCAACGCCGGCCAATTTTCACGAGCATTCTGCCCAAATCGATCCCGATTTGGGCAGAAGGCTCGTGAGAATTGGCCGGAGAAACGCCCGGGAACACACTTCGGGCACCACAGGGCCGCAGGGCGGCCCCCCCCGGGGCCCTGTCCGGGATCGCGGGTCCTCGCGTTCCGGCACCGCCAGGAGGAGCTCCGGGAGGCGTGCCCCGGGGAGGCCGACGCCTCCCGCTCCTCAGCCTCCGGGGGTCGCCTCCCTGGCGCCGGCAGCTGGGGCCGGGCCAGCCCCGAAAGCCGGGCCCGGGCCCGGTCCTGCTTTCTCAGCCTTCCGTTGCCAGGGGCCTGAGCCTGGGGGCCTCCCCATGGGGAACCCTGAGTCCCGCGCCACGAGTCCCCGGACCGTCCCGGCGACAACGGCACCTTTCGCGGCTTCGTCCTAGCCGCGGATTGAGAGACCAGTCCGTTTCCCCACAGAGGCCAGCCCCCTCCAGGGGCGCCCCGGCCGCCCGGCCCGGCGGAGTCGGACGCCCTGCCACGGCGCCTCCATCCACTCTGCTCGGGGGAAAACTCCCCGGCGCCGCGGCTGCCGGCCGCGATCCATCGTCACGGCTCGTTTTCCGGGTGGCCGCGCCATGCCCCGAGCGAGAAGGGCCCTGCTGCACGCGGAACTGGGCGCTGACCAGGGCTGCCCAACGCCGGCCAATTCTCACGAACGTTCTGCCCAAATCGATCCCGATTTGGGCAGAACGCTCGTGAGAATTGGCCGGAAAACGCCCGGCGAACACACTTCGGGCACCACAGGGCCGCAGGGTGGCCCCCCCCGGGGCCCTGTCCGGGATCGCGGGTCGTCGCGTTCTGGCAAATCCTGGAGGAGCTCCGGGAGGCGTGCCCCGGGGAGGCCGACGCCTCCCGCTCCTCAGCCTCCGGGGGTCCCCTCCCTGGCGCTGGCCGCTGGGGCCGGGCCAGCCCCGAAAGCCGGGCCCGGGCCCGGGCCTGCTTGCTCAGCCTTCCGTTGCCAGGGGCCTGAGCCTGGGGGCCTCCCCATGGGGAACCCTGAGTCCCGCGCCACGAGTCCCCCCGACCGTCCCGGCGACAACGGCACCTTTCGCGGCTTCGTCCCAGCCGTGGAGTGAGAGATCACTCCGTTCCCCCACAGAGGCCAGCCCCCTCCACGGGCGCCCCGGCCGCCCGCCACGGCGGAGGAGCATGCCCGGCCACCGCGCCTCCATCCAATTTGCTCGGGGAAAACTCCCCGGCGCCGGGGCCGCCGGCCGCGCCCCATTGTCGCGGCTCGTTTTCCGGGTGGCCGCACCATGCCCCGAGCCAGAAAGGGCCCTGCTCCACGCGGCCCTGAGCGATGACCAGGGCTGCCCAACGCCGGCCAATTCTCACGAGCGTTCTGCCCAAATCGATCCCGATTTGGGCAGAACGCTCGTGAGAATTGGCCGGAAAACGCCCGGCGAACACACTTTGGGCACCAGAGGGCCGCAGGGCCGCCCCCCCGGGGCCCTGTCCGGGATCGCGTGTCGGCGCGTTCCGGCAGCGCCAGGAGGAGCTCCGGGAGGCGGGCCCCGGGGAGGCCGAAGCCTCCCGCACCTCAGCCTCCGGGGGTCCCCTCCCTGGCGCCGGCCGCTGGGGCCGGGCTAGCCCCGAAAGCCGGGCCCAGGCCCGGGCCTGCTTGCTCAGCCTTCCGTTGCCAGGGGCCTGAGCCTGGGGGCCTCCGCATGGGGAACCCTGAGTCCCGCGCCACGAGTCCCCCCGACCGTCCCGGCGACCACGGCACCTTTCGCGGCTTCGTCCCAGCCGTGGAGTGAGAGATCACTCCGTTCCCCCACAGAGGCCAGCCCCCTCCACGGGCGCCCCGGCCGCCCGCCACGGCGGAGGCGGACGCCCGGCCACGGCGCCTCCATCCACTCTGCTCGGGGAAAACTCCCCGGCGCCGGGGCCGCCGGCCGCGCCCCATCGTCGCGGCTCGTTTTCCGGGTGGCCGCGCCATGCCCCGAGCGAGAAAGGGCCCTGCTCCACGCGGCCCTGGGCGCTGACCAGGGCTGCCCAACGCCGGCCAATTCTCACGAGCGTTCTGCCCAAATCGATCCCGATTTGGGCAGAACGCTCGTGAGAATTGGCCGGGAAAACGCCCGGCGAACACACTTCGGGCACCAGAGGGCCGCAGGGCCGCCCCCCCGGGGCCCTGTCCGGGATCGCGTGTCGGCGCGTTCCGGCACCGCCAGGAGGAGCTCCGGGAGGCGGGCCCCGGGTAGGCCGACGCCTCCCGCTCCTCAGCCTCCGGAGGTCCCCTCCCTGGCGCCGGCCGCTGGGGCCGGGCCAGCCCCGAAAGCCGGGCCCGGACCCGGGCCTGCTTGCTCAGCCTTCCGTTGCCAGGGGCCTGAGCCTGGGGGCCTCCGCATGGGGAACCCTGAGTCCCGCGCCACGAGTCCCCCCGACCGTCCCGGCGACCACGGCACCTTTCGCGGCTTCGTCCCAGCCGTGGAGTGAGAGATCACTCCGTTCCCCCACAGAGGCCAGCCCCCTCCACGGGCGCCCCGGCCGCCCGCCACGGCGGAGGCGGACGCCGGGCCACGGCGCCTCCATCCACTCTGCTCGGGGAAAACTCCCCGGCGCCGGGGCAGCCGTCCGCGCCAATTCGTCGCGGCTCGTTTTCCGGGTGGCCGCGCCATGCCTCGAGCTAGAAAGGGCCCTGCTCCACGCGGCCCTGGGCGCTGACCAGGGCTGCCCAACGCCGGCCAATTCTCACGAGCGTTCTGCCCAAATCGATCCCGATTTGGGCAGAACGCTCGTGAGAATTGGCCGGAAAACGCCCGGCGAACACACTTCGGGCACCAGAGGGCCGCAGGGCCGCCCCCCCGGGGCCCTGTCCGGGATCGCGTGTCGGCGCGTTCCGGCACCGCCAGGAGGAGCTCCGGGAGGCGGGCCCCGGGGAGGCCGACGCCTCCCGCTCCTCAGCCTCCGGGGGTCCCCTCCCTGGCGCCGGCCGCTGGGGCCGGGCCAGCCCCGAAAGCCGGGCCCGGGCCCGGGCCTGCTTGCTCAGCCTTCCGTGGCCAGGGGCCTGAGCCTGGGGGCCTCCGCATGGGGAACCCTGAGTCCCGCGCCACGAGTCCCCCCGACCGTCCCGGCGACCACGGCACCTTTCGCGGCTTCGCCCCAGCCGTGGAGTGAGAGATCACTCCGTTCCCCCACAGAGGCCAGCCCCCTCCACGGGCGCCCCGGCCGCCCGCCACGGCGGAGGCGGACGCCCGGCCCACGGCGCCTCCATCCACTCTGCTCGGGGAAAACTCCCGGCGCCGGGGCCGCCGGCCGCGCCCCATCGTCGCGGCTCGTTTTCCGGGTGGCCGCGCCATGCCCCGAGCGAGAAAGGGCCCTGCTCCACGCGGCCCTGGGCGCTGACCAGGGCTGCCCAACGCCGGCCAATTCTCACGAGCGTTCTGCCCAAATCGATCCCGATTTTGGCAGAACGCTCGTGAGAATTGGCCGGAAAACGCCCGGCGAACACATTTCGGGCACCAGAGGGCCCAGGGCCGCCCCCCCGGGGCCCTGTCCGGGATCCTGTCTCGGCGCGTTCCGGCACCGCCAGGAGGAGCTCCGGGAGGCGGGCCCAGGGGAGGCCGACGCCTCCCGCTCCTCAGCCTCTGGGGGTCCCCTCCCTGGCGCCGGCCGCTGGGGCCGGGCCAGCCCCGAAAGCCGGGCCCGGGCCCGGGCCTGCTTGCTCAGCCTTCCGTTGCCAGGGGCCTGAGCCTGGGGGCCTCCGCATGGGGAACCCTGAGTCCCGCGCCACGAGTCCCCCCGACCGTCCCGGCGACCACGGCACCTTTCGCGGCTTCGCCCCAGCCGTGGAGTGAGAGATCACTCCGTTCCCCCACAGAGGCCAGCCCCCTCCACGGGCGCCCCGGCCGCCCGCCACGGCGGAGGCGGACGCCCGGCCACGGCGCCTCCATCCACTCTGCTCGGGGAAAACTCCCCGGCGCCGGGGCCGCCGGCCGCGCCCCATCGTCGCGGCTCGTTTTCCGGGTGGCCGCGCCATGCCCCGAGCGAGAAAGGGCCCTGCTCCACGCGGCCCTGGGCGCTGACCAGGGCTGCCCAACGCCGGCCAATTCTCACGAGCGTTCTGCCCAAATCGATCCCGATTTGGGCAGAACGCTCGTGAGAATTGGCCGGAAAACGCCCGGCGAACACACTTCGGGCACCAGAGGGCCGCAGGGCCGCCCCCCCCGGGGCCCTGTCCGGGATCGCGTGTCGGCGCGTTCCGGCACCGCCAGGAGGAGCTCCGGGAGGCGGGCCCCGGGGAGGCCGACGCCTCCCGCTCCTCAGCCTCCGGGGGTCCCCTCCCTGGCGCCGGCCGCTGGGGCCGGGCCAGCCCCGAAAGCCGGGCCCGGGCCCGGGCCTGCTTGCTCAGCCTTCCGTGGCCAGGGGCCTGAGCCTGGGGGCCTCCGCATGGGGAACCCTGAGTCCCGCGCCACGAGTACCCCCGACCGTCCCGGCGACCACGGCACCTTTCGCGGCTTCGCCCCAGCCGTGGAGTGAGAGATCACTCCGTTCCCCCACAGAGGCCAGCCCCCTCCACGGGCGCCCCGGCCGCCCGACACGGCGGAGGCGGACGCCCGGCCACGGCGCCTCCATCCACTCTGCTCGGGGAAAACTCCCGGGCGCCGGGGCCGCAGGCCGCGCCCCATCGTCGCGGCTCGTTTTCCGGGTGGCCGCGCCATGCCCCGAGCGAGAAAGGGCCCTGCTCCACGCGGCCCTGGGCGCTGACCAGGGCTGCCCAACGCCGGCCAATTCTCACGAGCGTTCTGCCCAAATCGATCCCGATTTGGGCAGAACGCTCGTGAGAATTGGCCGGAAAACGCCCGGCGAACACATTTCGGGCACCAGAGGGCCGCAGGGCCGCCCCCCCGGGGCCCTGTCCGGGATCGCGTGTCGGCGCGTTCCGGCACCGCCAGGAGGAGCTCCGGGAGGCGGGCCCCGGGGAGGCCGACGCCTCCCGCTCCTCAGCCTCCGGGGGTCCCCTCCCTGGCGCCGGCCGCTGGGGCCGGGCCAGCCCCGAAAGCCGGGCCCGGGCCCGGTCCTGCTTGCTCAGCCTTCCGTGGCCAGGGGCCTGAGCCTGGGGGCCTCCGCATGGGGAACCCTGAGTCCCGCGCCACGAGTCCCCCCGACCGTCCCGGCGACCACGGCACCTTTCGCGGCTTCGCCCCAGCCGTGGAGTGAGAGATCACTCCGTTCCCCCACAGAGGCCAGCCCCCTCCACGGGCGCCCCGGCCGCCCGCCACGGCGGAGGCGGACGCCCGGCCACGGCGCCTCCATCCACTCTGCTCGGGGAAAACTCCCCGGCGCCGGGGCCGCCGGCCGCGCCCCATCGTCGCGGCTCGTTTTCCGGGTGGCCGCGCCATGCCCCGAGCGAGAAAGGGCCCTGCTCCACGCGGCCCTGGGCGCTGACCAGGGCTGCCCAACGCCGGCCAATTCTCACGAGCGTTCTGCCCAAATCGATCCCGATTTGGGCAGAACGCTCGTGAGAATTGGCCGGAAAACGCCCGGCGAACACATTTCGGGCACCAGAGGGCCGCAGGGCCGCCCCCCCGGGGCCCTGTCCGGGATCCTGTCTCGGCGCGTTCCGGCTCCGCCAGGAGGAGCTCCGGGAGGCGGGCCCAGGGGAGGCCGACGCCTCCCGCTCCTCAGCCTCTGGGGGTCCCCTCCCTGGCGCCGGCCGCTGGGGCCGGGCCAGCCCCGAAAGCCGGGCCCGGGCCCGGGCCTGCTTGCTCAGCCTTCCGTTGCCAGGGGCCTGAGCCTGGGTGCCTCCGCATGGGGAACCCTGAGTCCCGCGCCACGAGTCCCCCCGACCGTCCCGGCGACCACGGCACCTTTCGCGGCTTCGCCCCAGCCGTGGAGTGAGAGATCACTCCGTTCCCCCACAGAGGCCAGCCCCCTCCACGGGCGCCCCGGCCGCCCGCCACGGCGGAGGCGGACGCCCGGCCACGGCGCCTCCATCCACTCTGCTCGGGGAAAACTCCCCGGCGCCGGGGCCGCCGGCCGCGCCCCATCGTCGCGGCTCGTTTTCCGGGTGGCCGCGCCATGCCCCGAGCGAGAAAGGGCCCTGCTCCACGCGGCCCTGGGCGCTGACCAAGGCTGCCCAACGCCGGCCAATTCTCACGAGCGTTCTGCCCAAATCGATCCCGATTTGGGCAGAACGCTCGTGAGAATTGGCCGGAAAACGCCCGGCGAACACACTTCGGGCACCAGAGGGCCGCAGGGCCGCCCCCCCCGGGGCCCTGTCCGGGATCGCGTGTCGGCGCGTTCCGGCACCGCCAGGAGGAGCTCCGGGAGGCGGGCCCCGGGGAGGCCGACGCCTCCCGCTCCTCAGCCTCCGGGGGTCCCCTCCCTGGCGCCGGCCGCTGGGGCCGGGCCAGCCCCGAAAGCCGGGCCCGGGCCCGGGCCTGCTTGCTCAGCCTTCCGTGGCCAGGGGCCTGAGCCTGGGGGCCTCCGCATCGGGAACCCTGAGTCCCGCGCCACGAGTCCCCCCGACCGTCCCGGCGACCACGGCACCTTTCGCGGCTTCGCCCCAGCCGTGGAGTGAGAGATCACTCCGTTCCCCCACAGAGGCCAGCCCCCTCCACGGGCGCCCCGGCCGCCCGCCACGGCGGAGGCGGACGCCCGGCCACGGCGCCTCCATCCACTCTGCTCGGGGAAAACTCCCCGGCGCCGGGGCCCGCCGGCCGCGCCCCATCGTCGCGGCTCGTTTTCCGGGTGGCCGCGCCATGCCCCGAGCGAGAAAGGGCCCTGCTCCACGCGGCCCTGGGCGCTGACCAGGGCTGCCCAACGCCGGCCAATTCTCACGAGCGTTCTGCCCAAATCGATCCCGATTTGGGCAGAACGCTCGTGAGAATTGGCCGGAAAACGCCCGGCGAACACACTTCGGGCACCAGAGGGCCGCAGGGCCGCCCCCCCGGGGCCCTGTCCGGGATCGCGTGTCGGCGCGTTCCGGCACCGCCAGGAGGAGCTCCGGGAGGCGGGCCCCGGGGAGGCCGACGCCTCCCGCTCCTCAGCCTCCGGGGGTCCCCTCCCTGGCGCCGGCCGCTGGGGCCGGGCCAGCCCCGAAAGCCGGGCCCGGGCCCGGGCCTGCTTGCTCAGCCTTCCGTGGCCAGGGGCCTGAGCCTGGGGGCCTCCGCATGGGGAACCCTGAGTCCCGCGCCACGAGTCCCCCCGACCGTCGCGGCGACCACGGCACCTTTCGCGGCTTCGCCCCAGCCGTGGAGTGAGAGATCACTCCGTTCCCCCACAGAGGCCAGCCCCCTCCACGGGCGCCCCGGCCGCCCGCCACGGCGGAGGCGGACGCCCGGCCACGGCGCCTCCATCCACTCTGCTCGGGGGAAAACTCCCCGGCGCCGGGGCCGCCGGCCGCGCCCCATCGTCGCGGCTCGTTTTCCGGGTGGCCGCGCCATGCCCCGAGCGAGAAAGGGCCCTGCTCCACGCGGCCCTGGGCGCTGACCAGGGCTGCCCAACGCCGGCCAATTCTCACGAGCGTTCTGCCCAAATCGATCCCGATTTGGGCAGAACGCTCGTGAGAATTGGCCGGAAAACGCCCGGCGAACACACTTCGGGCACCAGAGGGCCGCAGGGCCGCCCCCCCGGGGCCCTGTCCGGGATCGCGTCTCGGCGCGTTCCGGCACCGCCAGGAGGAGCTCCGGGAGGCGGGCCCCGGTGAGGCCGACGCCTCCCGCTCCTCAGCCTCCGGGGGTCCCCTCCCTGGCGCCGGCCGCTGGGGCCGGGCCAGCCCCGAAAGCCGGGCCCGGGCCCGGGCCTGCTTGCTCAGCCTTCCGTTGCCAGGGGCCTGAGCCTGGGGGCCTCCGCATGGGGAACCCTGAGTCCCGCGCCACGAGTCCCCCCGACCGTCCCGGCGACCACGGCACCTTTCGCGGCTTCGCCCCAGCCGTGGAGTGAGAGATCACTCCGTTCCCCCACAGAGGCCAGCCCCCTCCACGGGCGCCCCGGCCGCCCGCCACGGCGGAGGCGGACGCCCGGCCACGGCGCCTCCATCCACTCTGCTCGGGGAAAACTCCCCGGCGCCGGGGCCGCCGGCCGCGCCCCATCGTCGCGGCTCGTTTTCCGGGTGGCCGCGCCATGCCCCGAGCGAGAAAGGGCCCTGCTCCACGCGGCCCTGGGCGCTGACCAGGGCTGCCCAACGCCGGCCAATTCTCACGAGCGTTCTGCCCAAATCGATCCCGATTTGGGCAGAACGCTCGTGAGAATTGGCCGGAAAACGCCCGGCGAACACACTTCGGACACCAGAGGGCCGCAGGGCCGCCCCCCCGGGGCCCTGTCCGGGATCGCGTGTCGGCGCGTTCCGGCACCGCCAGGAGGAGCTCCGGGAGGCGGGCCCCGGGGAGGCCGACGCCTCCCGCTCCTCAGCCTCCGGGGGTCCCCTCCCTGGCGCCGGCCGCTGGGGCCGGGCCAGCCCCGAAAGCCGGGCCCGGGCCCGGGCCTGCTTGCTCAGCCTTTCGTTGCCAGGGGCCTGAGCCTGGGGGCCTCCGCATGGGGAACCCTGAGTCCCGCGCCACGAGTCCCCCCGACCGTCGCGGCGACCACGGCACCTTTTGCGGCTTCGCCCCAGCCGTGGAGTGAGAGATCACTCCGTTCCCCCACAGAGGCCAGCCCCCTCCACGGGCGCCCCGGCCGCCCGCCACGGCGGAGGCGGACGCCCGGCCACGGCGCCTCCATCCACTCTGCTCGGGGAAAACTCCCCGGCGCCGGGGCCGCCGGCCGCGCCCCATCGTCGCGGCTCGTTTTCCGGGTGGCCGCGCCATGCCCCGAGCGAGAAAGGGCCCTGCTCCACGCGGCCCTGGGCGCTGACCAGGGCTGCCCAACGCCGGCCACTTCTCACGAGCGTTCTGCCCAAATCGATCCCGATTTGGGCAGAACGCTCGTGAGAATTGGCCGGAAAACGCCCGGCGAACACATTTCGGGCACCAGAGGGCCGCAGGGCCGCCCCCCCGGGGCCCTGTCCGGGATCCTGTCTCGGCGCGTTCCGGCACCGCCAGGAGGAGCTCCGGGAGGCGGGCCCCGGGGAGGCCGACGCCTCCCGCTCCTCAGCCTCCGGGGGTCCCCTCCCTGGCGCCGGCCGCTGGGGCCGGGCCAGCCCCGAAAGCCGGGCCCGGGCCCGGTCCTGCTTGCTCAGCCTTCCGTGGCCAGGGGCCTGAGCCTGGGGGCCTCCGCATGGGGAACGCTGAGTCCCGCGCCACGAGTCCCCCCGACCGTCCCGGCGACCACGGCACCTTTCGCGGCTTCGCCCCAGCCGTGGAGTGAGAGATCACTCCGTTCCCCCACAGAGGCCAGCCCCCTCCACGGGCGCCCCGGCCGCCCGCCACGGCGGAGGCGGACGCCCGGCCACGGCGCCTCCATCCACTCTGCTCGGGGAAAACTCCCCGGCGCCGGGGCCGCCGGCCGCGCCCCATCGTCGCGGCTCGTTTTCCCCGGTGGCCGAGCCATGCCCCGAGCGAGAAAGGGCCCTGCTCCACGCGGCCCTGGGCGCTGACCAGGGCTGCCCAACGCCGGCCAATTCTCACGAGCGTTCTGCCCAAATCGATCCCGATTTGGGCAGAACGCTCGTGAGAATTGGCCGGAAAACGCCCGGCGAACACACTTCGGGCACCAGAGGGCCGCAGGGCCGCCCCCCCGGGGCCCTGTCCGGGATCGCGTGTCGGCGCGTCCGGCACCGCCAGGAGGCGCTCCGGGAGGCGGGCCCCGGGGAGGCCGACGCCTCCCGCTCCTCAGCCTCCGGGGGTCCCCTCCCTGGCGCCGGCCGCTGGGGCCGGGCCAGCCCCGAAAGCCGGGCCCGGGCCCGGGCCTGCTTGCTCAGCCTTCCGTGGCCAGGGGCCTGAGCCTGGGGGCCTCCGCATGGGGAACCCTGAGTCCCGCGCCACGAGTCCCCCCGACCGTCCCGGCGACCACGGCACCTTTCGCGGCTTCGCCCCAGCCGTGGAGTGAGAGATCACTCCGTTCCCCCACAGAGGCCAGCCCCCTCCACGGGCGCCCCGGCCGCCCGACACGGCGGAGGCGGACGCCCGGCCACGGCGCCTCCATCCACTCTGCTCGGGGAAAACTCCCGGGCGCCGGGGCCGCCGGCCGCGCCCCATCGTCGTGGCTCGTTTTCCCGGTGGCCGCGCCATGCCCCGAGCGAGAAAGGGCCCTGCTCCACGCGGCCCTGGGCGCTGACCAGGGCTGCCCAACGCCGGCCAATTCTCACGAGCGTTCTGCCCAAATCGATCCCGATTTGGGCAGAACGCTCGTGAGAATTGGCCGGAAAAACGCCCGGCGAACACACTTCGGGCACCAGAGGGCCGCAGGGCCGCCCCCCCGGGGCCCTGTCCGGGATCGCGTGTCGGCGCGTTCCGGCACCGCCAGGAGGAGCTCCGGGAGGCGGGCCCCGGGGAGGCCGACGCCTCCCGCTCCTCAGCCTCCGGGGGTCCCCTCCCTGGCGCCGGCCGCTGGGGCCGGGCCAGCCCCGAAAGCCGGGCCCGGGCCCGGGCCTGCTTGCTCAGCCTTCCGTGGCCAGGGGCCTGAGCCTGGGGGCCTCCGCATGGGGAACCCTGAGTCCCGCGCCACGAGTCCCCCCGACCGTCCCGGCGACCACGGCACCTTTCGCGGCTTCGCCCCAGCCGTGGAGTGAGAGATCACTCCGTTCCCCCACAGAGGCCAGCCCCCTCCACGGGCGCCCCGGCCGCCCGCCACGGCGGAGGCGGACGCCCGGCCACGGCGCCTCCATCCACTCTGCTCGGGGAAAACTCCCCGGCGCCGGGGCCGCCGGCCGCGCCCCATCGTCGCGGATCGTTTTCCGGGTGGCCGCGCCATGCCCCGAGCGAGAAAGGGCCCTGCTCCACGCGGCCCTGAGCGCTGACCAGGGCTGCCCAACGCCGGCCAATTCTCACGAGCGTTCTGCCCAAATCGATCCCGATTTGGGCAGAACGCTCGTGAGAATTGGCCGGAAAACGCCCGGCGAACACACTTTGGGCACCAGAGGGCCGCAGGGCCGCCCCCCCGGGGCCCTGTCCGGGATCGCGTGTCGGCGCGTTCCGGCAGCGCCAGGAGGAGCTCCGGGAGGCGGGCCCCGGGGAGGCCGAAGCCTCCCGCACCTCAGCCTCCGGGGGTCCCCTCCCTGGCGCCGGCCGCTGGGGCCGGGCCAGCCCCGAAAGCCGGGCCCAGGCCCGGGCCTGCTTGCTCAGCCTTCCGTTGCCAGGGGCCTGAGCCTGGGGGCCTCCGCATGGGGAACCCTGAGTCCCGCGCCACGAGTCCCCCCGACCGTCCCGGCGACCACGGCACCTTTCGCGGCTTCGTCCCAGCCGTGGAGTGAGAGATCACTCCGTTCCCCCACAGAGGCCAGCCACCTCCACGGGCGCCCCGGCCGCCCGCCACGGCGGAGGCGGACGCCGGGCCACGGCGCCTCCATCCACTCTGCTCGGGGAAAACTCCCCGGCGCCGGGGCCGCCGTCCGCGCCAATTCGTCGCGGCTCGTTTTCCGGGTGGCCGCGCCATGCCCCGAGCGAGAAAGGGCCCTGCTCCACGCGGCCCTGGGCGCTGACCAGGGCTGCCCAACGCCGGCCAATTCTCACGAGCGTTCTGCCCAAATCGATCCCGATTTGGGCAGAACGCTCGTGAGAATTGGCCGGAAAACGCCCGGCGAACACACTTTGGGCACCAGAGGGCCGCAGGGCCGCCCCCCCGGGGCCCTGTCCGGGATCGCGTGTCGGC
The DNA here is from genome assembly GCF_922984935.1 of Meles meles. Taxonomy (NCBI): domain Eukaryota; kingdom Metazoa; phylum Chordata; class Mammalia; order Carnivora; family Mustelidae; genus Meles; species Meles meles. The sequence goes on from NW_025721348.1 coordinate 45,110, forward strand.
GCGTTCCGGCAGCGCCAGGAGGAGCTCCGGGAGGCGGGCCCCGGGGAGGCCGAAGCCTCCCGCACCTCAGCCTCCGGGGGTCCCCTCCCTGGCGCCGGCCGCTGGGGCCGGGCTAGCCCCGAAAGCCGGGCCCAGGCCCGGGCCTGCTTGCTCAGCCTTCCGTTGCCAGGGGCCTGAGCCTGGGGGCCTCCGCATGGGGAACCCTGAGTCCCGCGCCACGAGTCCCCCCAACCGTCCCGGCGACCACGGCAACTTTCGCGGGTTCGTCCCAGCCGTGGAGTGAGAGATCACTCCGTTCCCCCACAGAGGCCAGCCCCCTCCACGGGCGCCCCGGCCGCCCGCCACGGCGGAGGCGGACGCCGGGCCACGGCGCCTCCATCCACTCTGCTCGGGGGAAAACTCCCCGGCGCCGGGGCCGCCGTCCGCGCCAATTCGTCGCGGCTCGTTTTCCGGGTGGCCGCGCCATGCCCCGAGCGAGAAAGGGCCCTGCTCCACGCGGCCCTGGGCGCTGACCAGGGCTGCCCAACGCCGGCCAATTCTCACGAGCGTTCTGCCCAAATCGATCCCGATTTGGGCAGAACGCTCGTGAGAATTGGCCGGAAAACGCCCGGCGAACACACTTCGGGCACCAGAGGGCCGCAGGGCCGCCCCCCCGGGGCCCTGTCCGGGATCGCGTGTCGGCGCGTTCCGGCAGCGCCAGGAGGAGCTCCGGGAGGCGGGCCCCGGGGAGGCCGAAGCCTCCCGCACCTCAGCCTCCGGGGGTCCCCTCCCTGGCGCCGGCCGCTGGGGCCGGGCTAGCCCCGAAAGCCGGGCCCAGGCCCGGGCCTGCTTGCTCAGCCTTCCGTTGCCAGGGACCTGAGCCTGGGGGCCTCCGCATGGGGAACCCTGAGTCCCGCGCCACGAGTCCCCCCGACCATCCCGGCGACCACGGCACCTTTCGCGGCTTCGTCCCAGCCGTGGAGTGAGAGATCACTCCGTTCCCCCACAGAGGCCAGCCCCCTCCACGGGCGCCCCAGCCGCCCGCCACGGCGGAGGCGGACGCCCGGCCACGGCGCCTCCATCCACTCTGCTCGGGGAAAACTCCCCGGCGCCGGGGCCGCCGGCCGCGCCCCATCGTCGCGGCTCGTTTTCCGGGTGGCCGCGCCATGCCCGAGCGAGAAAGGGCCCTGCTCCACGCGGCCCTGGGCGCTGACCAGGGCTGCCCAACGCCGGCCAATTCTCACGAGCGTTCTGCCCAAATCGATCCCGATTTGGGCAGAACGCTCGTGAGAATTGGCCGGAAAACGCCCGGCGAACACACTTCGGGCACCAGAGGGCCGCAGGGCCGCCCCCCCGGGGCCCTGTCCGGGATCGCGTGTCGGCGCGTTCCGGCACCGCCAGGAGGAGCTCCGGGAGGCGGGCCCCGGGGAGGCCGACGCCTCCCGCTCCTCAGCCTCCGGGGGTCCCCTCCCTGGCGCCGGCCGCTGGGGCCGGGCCAGCCCCGAAAGCCGGGCCCGGACCCGGGCCTGCTTGCTCAGCCTTCCGTTGCCAGGGGCCTGAGCCTGGGGGCCTCCGCATGGGGAACCCTGAGTCCCGCGCCACGAGTCCCCCCGACCGTCCCGGCGACCACGGCAACTTTCGCGGCTTCGTCCCAGCCGTGGAGTGAGAGATCACTCCGTTCCCCCACAGAGGCCAGCCCCCTCCACGGGCGCCCCGGCCGCCCGCCACGGCGGAGGCGGACGCCGGGCCACGGCGCCTCCATCCACTCTGCTCGGGGAAAACTCCCCGGCGCCGGGGCCGCCGTCCGCGCCAATTCGTCGCGGCTCGTTTTCCGGGTGGCCGCGCCATGCCCCGAGCGAGAAAGGGCCCTGCTCCACGCGGCCCTTGGCGCTGACCAGGGCTGCCCAACGCCGGCCAATTCTCACGAGCGTTCTGCCCAAATCGATCCCGATTTGGGCAGAACGCTCGTGAGAATTGGCCGGAAAACGCCCGGCGAACACACTTTGGGCACCAGAGGGCCGCAGGGCCGCCCCCCCGGGGCCCTGTCCGGGATCGCGTGTCGGCGCGTTCCGGCAGCGCCAGGAGGAGCTCCGGGAGGCGGGCCCCGGGGAGGCCGAAGCCTCCCGCACCTCAGCCTCCGGGGGTCCCCTCCCTGGCGCCGGCCGCTGGGGCCGGGCTAGCCCCGAAAGCCGGGCCCAGGCCCGGGCCTGCTTGCTCAGCCTTCCGTTGCCAGGGGCCTGAGCCTGGGGGCCTCCGCATGGGGAACCCTGAGTCCCGCGCCACGAGTCCCCCCGACCGTCCCGGCGACCACGGCACCTTTCGCGGCTTCGTCCCAGCCGTGGAGTGAGAGATCACTCCGTTCCCCCACAGAGGCCAGCCCCCTCCACGGGCGCCCCGGCCGCCCGCCACGGCGGAGGCGGACGCCCGGCCACGGCGCCTCCATCCACTCTGCTCGGGGAAAACTCCCCGGCGCCGGGGCCGCCGGCCGCGCCCCATCGTCGCGGCTCGTTTTCCGGGTGGCCGCGCCATGCCCCGAGCGAGAAAGGGCCCTGCTCCACGCGGCCCTGGGCGCTGACCAGGGCTGCCCAACGCCGGCCAATTCTCACGAGCGTTCTGCCCAAATCGATCCCGATTTGGGCAGAACGCTCGTGAGAATTGGCCGGAAAACGCCCGGCGAACACACTTCGGGCACCAGAGGGCCGCAGGGCCGCCCCCCCGGGGCCCTGTCCGGGATCGCGTGTCGGCGCGTTCCGGCACCGCCAGGAGGAGCTCCGGGAGGCGGGCCCCGGGGAGGCCGAAGCCTCCCGCACCTCAGCCTCCGGGGGTCCCCTCCCTGGCGCCGGCCGCTGGGGCCGGGCTAGCCCCGAAAGCCGGGCCCAGGCCCGGGCCTGCTTGCTCAGCCTTCCGTTGCCAGGGGCCTGAGCCTGGGGGCCTCCGCATGGGGAACCCTGAGTCCCGCGCCACGAGTCCCCCCGACCATCCCGGCGACCACGGCACCTTTCGCGGCTTCGTCCCAGCCGTGGAGTGAGAGATCACTCCGTTCCCCCACAGAGGCCAGCCCCCTCCACGGGCGTCCCGGCCGCCCGCCACGGCGGAGGCGGACGCCCGGCCACGGCGCCTCCATCCACTCTGCTCGGGGAAAACTCCCCGGCGCCGGGGCCGCCGGCCGCGCCCCATCGTCGCGGCTCGTTTTCCGGGTGGCCGCGCCATGCCCCGAGCGAGAAAGGGCCCTGCTCCACGCGGCCCTGGGCGCTGACCAGGGCTGCCCAACGCCGGCCAATTCTCACGAGCGTTCTGCCCAAATCGATCCCGATTTGGGCAGAACGCTCGTGAGAATTGGCCGGAAAACGCCCGGCGAACACACTTCGGGCACCAGAGGGCCGCAGGGCCGCCCCCCCGGGGCCCTGTCCGGGATCGCGTGTCGGCGCGTTCCGGCACCGCCAGGAGGAGCTCCGGGAGGCGGGCCCCGGGGAGGCCGACGCCTCCCGCTCCTCAGCCTCCGGGGGTCCCCTCCCTGGCGCCGGCCGCTGGGGCCGGGCCAGCCCCGAAAGCCGGGCCCGGACCCGGGCCTGCTTGCTCAGCCTTCCGTTGCCAGGGGCCTGAGCCTGGGGGCCTCCGCATGGGGAACCCTGAGTCCCGCGCCACGAGTCCCCCCGACCGTCCCGGCGACCACGGCAACTTTCGCGGCTTCGTCCCAGCCGTGGAGTGAGAGATCACTCCGTTCCCCCACAGAGGCCAGCCCCCTCCACGGGCGCCCCGGCCGCCCGCCACGGCGGAGGCGGACGCCGGGCCACGGCGCCTCCATCCACTCTGCTCGGGGAAAACTCCCCGGCGCCGGGGCCGCCGTCCGCGCCAATTCGTCGCGGCTCGTTTTCCGGGTGGCCGCGCCATGCCCCGAGCGAGAAAGGGCCCTGCTCCACGCGGCCCTGGGCGCTGACCAGGGCTGCCCAACGCCGGCCAATTCTCACGAGCGTTCTGCCCAAATCGATCCCGATTTGGGCAGAACGCTCGTGAGATTTGGCCGGAAAACGCCCGGCGAACACACTTCGGGCACCACAGGGCCGCAGGGCCGCCCCCCCGGGGCCCTGTCCGGGATCGCGTGTCGGCGCGTTCCGGCACCGCCAGGAGGAGCTCCGGGAGGCGGGCCCCGGGGAGGCCGACGCCTCCCGCTCCTCAGCCTCCGGGGGTCCCCTCCCTGGCGCCGGCCGCTGGGGCCGGGCCAGCCCCGAAAGCCGGGCCCGGGCCCGGGCCTGCTTGCTCAGCCTTCCGTTGCCAGGGGCCTGAGCCTGGGGGCCTCCGCATGGGGAACCCTGAGTCCCGCGCCACGAGTCCCCCCGACCGTCCCGGCGACCACGGCACCTTTCGCGGCTTCGTCCCAGCCGTGGAGTGAGAGATCACTCCGTTCCCCCACAGAGGCCAGCCCCCTCCACGGGCGCCCCGGGGGCCCGCCACGGCGGAGGCGGACGCCCGGCCACGGCGCCTCCATCCACTCTGCTCGGGGAAAACTCCCCGGCGCCGGGGCCGCCGGCCGCGCCCCATCGTCGCGGCTCGTTTTCCGGGTGGCCGCGCCATGCCCCGAGCGAGAAGGGCCCTGCTGCACGCGGAACTGGGCGCTGACCAGGGCTGCCCAACGCCGGCCAATTTTCACAAGCATTCTGCCCAAATCGATCCCGATTTGGGCAGAAGGCTCGTGAGAATTGGCCGGAAAACGCCCGGCGAACACACTTCGGGCACCACAGGGCCGCAGGGCGGCCCCCCCCGGGGCCCTGTCCGGGATCGCGGGTCGTCGCGTTCCGGCACCGCCAGGAGGAGCTCCGGGAGGCGTGTCCGGGGAGGCCGACGCCTCCCGCTCCTCAGCCTCCGGGGGTCGCCTCCCTGGCGCCGGCCGCTGGGGCCGGGCTAGCCCCGAAAGCCGGGCCCAGGCCCGGGCCTGCTTGCTCAGCCTTCCGTTGCCAGGGGCCTGAGCCTGGGGGCCTCCGCATGGGGAACCCTGAGTCCCGCGCCACGAGTCCCCCCGACCGTCCCGGCGACCACGGCACCTTTCGCGTCTTCGTCCTAGCCGCGGAGTGAGAGACCAGTCCGTTTCCCCACAGAGGCCAGCCCCCTCCAGGGGCGCCCCGGCCGCCCGCCACGGCGGAGGCGGACGCCCGGCCACGGCGCCTCCATCCACTCTGCTCGGGGAAAACTCCCCGGCGCCGCGGCTGCCGGCCACGCCCCATCGTCGCGGCTCGTTTTCCGGGTGGCCGCGCCATGCCCCGAGCGAGAAGGGCCCTGCTGCACGCGGAACTGGGCGCTGACCAGGGCTGCCCAACGCCGGCCAATTTTCACGAGCATTCTGCCCAAATCGATCCCGATTTGGGCAGAAGGCTCGTGAGAATTGGCCGGAAAACGCCCGGCGAACACACTTCGGGCACCACAGGGCCGCAGGGCGGCCCCCCCCGGGGCCCTGTCCGGGATCGCGGGTCCTCGCGTTCCGGCACCGCCAGGAGGAGCTCCGGGAGGCGTGCCCCGGGGAGGCCGACGCCTCCCGCTCCTCAGCCTCCGGGGGTCGCCTCCCTGGCGCCGGCAGCTGGGGCCGGGCCAGCCCCGAAAGCCGGGCCCGGGCCCTGTCCTGCTTTCTCAGCCTTCCGTTGCCAGGGGCCTGAGCCTGGGGGCCTCCCCATGGGGAACCCTGAGTCCCGCGCCACGAGTCCCCCGACCGTCCCGGCGACAACGGCACCTTTCGCGGCTTCGTCCTAGCCGCGGATTGAGAGACCAGTCCGTTTCCCCACAGAGGCCAGCCCCCTCCAGGGGCGCCCCGGCCGCCCGGCCCGGCGGAGGCGGACGCCCTGCCACGGCGCCTCCATCCACTCTGCTCGGGGAAAACTCCCCGGCGCCGCGGCTGCCGGCCGCGATCCATCGTCACGGCTCGTTTTCCGGGTGGCCGCGCCATGCCCCGAGCGAGAAGGGCCCTGCTGCACGCGGAACTGGGCGCTGACCAGGGCTGCCCAACGCCGGCCAATTCTCACGAGCGTTCTGCCCAAATCGATCCCGATTTGGGCAGAACGCTCGTGAGAATTGGCCGGAAAAGGCCCGGCGAACACACTTCGGGCACCAGAGGGCCGCAGGGCCGCCTCCCCGGGGCCCTGTCCGGGATCGCGTGTCGGCGCGTTCCGGCACCGCCAGGAGGAGCTCCGGGACGCGGGCCCCGTGGAGGCCGACGCCTCCCGCTCCTCAGCCTCCGGGGGTCCCCTCCCTGGCGCCGGCCGCTGGGGCCGGGCCAGCCCCGAAAGCCGGGCCCGGGCCCGGGCCTGCTTGCTCAGCCTTCCGTTGCCAGGGGCCTGAGCCTGGGGGCCTCCGCATGGGGAACCCTGAGTCCCGCGCCACGAGTCCCCCCGACCGTCCCGGCGACCACGGCACCTTTCGCGGCTTCGTCCCAGCCGTGGAGTGAGAGATCACTCCGTTCCCCAACAGAGGCCAGCCCCCTCCACGGGCGCCCCGGCCGCCCGCCACGGCGGAGGCGGAAGCCCGGCCACGGCGCCTCCATCCACTCTGCTCGGGGAAAACTCCCCGGCGCCGGGGCCGCCGGCCGCGCCCATTCGTCGCGGCTCGTTTTCCGGGTGGCCGCGCCATGCCCCGAGCGAGAAAAGGCCCTGCTCCACGCGGCCCTGGGCGCTGACCAGGGCTGCCCAACGCCGGCCAATTCTCACGAGCGTTCTGCCCAAATCGATCCCGATTTGGGCAGAACGCTCGTGAGAATTGGCCGGAAAACGCCCGGCGAACACACTTCGGGCACCACAGGGCCGCAGGGCCGCCCCCCCGGGGCCCTGTCCGGGATCGCGTGTCGGCGCGTTCCGGCACCGCCAGGAGGAGCTCCGGGAGGCGGGCCCCGGGGAGGCCGACGCCTCCCGCTCCTCAGCCTCCGGGGGTCCCCTCCCTGGCGCCGGCCGCTGGGGCCGGGCCAGCCCCGAAAGCCGGGCCCGGGCCCGGGCCTGCTTGCTCAGCCTTCCGTTGCCAGGGGCCTGAGCCTGGGGGCCTCCGCATGGGGAACCCTGAGTCCCGCGCCACGAGTCCCCCCGACCGTCCCGGCGACCACGGCACCTTTCGCGGCTTCGTCCCAGCCGTGGAGTGAGAGATCACTCCGTTCCCCCACAGAGGCCAGCCCCCTCCACGGGCGCCCCGGCCGCCCGCCACGGCGGAGGCGGACGCCCGGCCACGGCGCCTCCATCCACTCTGCTCGGGGGAAAACTCCCCGGCGCCGGGGCCGCCGGCCGCGCCCCATCGTCGCGGCTCGTTTTCCGGGTGGCCGCGCCATGCCCCGAGCGAGAAAGGGCCCTGCTCCACGCGGCCCTGGGCGCTGACCAGGGCTGCCCAACGCCGGCCAATTCTCACGAGCGTTCTGCCCAAATCGATCCCGATTTGGGCAGAACGCTCGTGAGAATTGGCCGGAAAACGCCCGGCGAACACACTTCGGGCACCACAGGGCCGCAGGGCGGCCCCCCCCGGGGCCCTGTCCGGGATCGCGGGTCGTCGCGTTCCGGCACCGCCAGGAGGAGCACCGGGAGGCGTGCCCCTGGGAGGCCGACGCCTCCCGCTCCTCAGCCTCCGGGGGTCCCGTCCCAGGCGCCGGCAGCTGGGGCCGGGCCAGCCCCGAAAGCCGGGCCCGGGCCCTGGCCTGCTTGCTCAGCCTTCCGTTGCCAGGAGCCTGAGCCTGGGGGCCTCCCCATGGGGAACCCTGAGTCCCGCGCCACGAGTCCCCCGACCGTCCCGGCGACAACGGCACCTTCGCGGCTTCGTCCTAGCCGCGGAGTGAGAGACCAGTCCGTTTCCCCACAGAGGCCAGCCCCCTCCAGGGGCACCCCGGCCGCCCGCCACGGCGGAGGCGGACGCCCGGCTACGGCGCCTCCATCCATTCTGCTTGGGGAAAACTCCCCGGCGCCGCGGCTGCCGGCCGCGCCCCATCGTCGTGGCTCGTTTTCCGGGTGGCCGCGCCATGCCCCGAGCGAGAAGGGCCCTGCTGCACGTGGAACTGGGCGCTGACCAGGGCTGCCCAACGCCGGCCAATTCTCACGAGCGTTCTGTCCAAATCGATCCCGATTTGGGCAGAACGCTCGTGAGAATTGGCCGGAAAACGCCCGGCGAACACACTTCGGGCACCACAGGGCCGCAGGGCGGCCCCCCCCGGGGCCCTGTCCGGGATCGCGGGTCGTCGCGTTCCGGCACCGCCAGGAGGAGCTCCGGGACGCGTGCCCCGGGGAGGCCGACGCCTCCCGCTCCTCAGCCTCCGGGGGTCCCCTCCCTGGCGCCGGCAGCTGGGGCCGGGCCAGCCCCGAAAGCCGGGCCCGGGCCCGGGCCTGCTTGCTCAGCCTTCCGTTGCCAGGGGCCTGAGCCTGGGGGCCTCCCCATGGGGAACACTGAGTCCCTCGCCACGAGTCCCCCGACCGTCCCGGCGACAACGGCACCTTTCGCGGCTTCGTCCTAGCCGCGGAGTGAGAGACCAGTCCGTTTCCCCACAGAGGCCAGCCCCCTCCAGGGGCGCCCCGGCCGCCCGCCACGGCGGAGGCGGATGCCCGGCCACGGCGCCTCCATCCACTCTGCTCGGAGAAAACTCCCCGGCGCCGCTGCTGCCGGCCGCGCCCCATCGTCGCGGCTCGTTTTCCGGGTGGCCGCGCCATGCCCCGAGCGAGAAGGGCCCTGCTGCACGCGGAACTGGGCGCTGACCAGGGCTGCCCAACGCCGGCCAATTCTCACGAGCGTTCTGCCCAAATCGATCCCGATTTGGGCAGAACGCTCGTGAGAATTGGCCGGAAAACGCCCGGCGAACACACTTCGGGCACCACAGGGCCGCAGGGCGGCCCCCCCCGGGGCCCTGTCCGGGATCGCGGGTCGTCGCGTTCCGGCACCGCCGGGAGGAGCTCCGGGATGCGGGCCCCGGGGAGGCCGACGCCTCCCGCTCCTCAGCCTCCGGGGGTCCCCTCCCTGGCGCCGGCAGCTAGGGCCGGGTCAGCCCCAAAAGCCGGGCCCGGGCCCGGGCCTGCTTGCTCAGACTTCCGTTGCCAGGGGCCTGAGCCTGGGGGCCACCCCATGGGGAACCATGAGTCCCGCGCCACGAGTCCCCCGACCGTCCCGGCGACAACGGCACTTTTCGCGTCTTCGTCCTAGCCGCGGAGTGAGAGACCAGTCCGTTTCCCCACAGAGGCCAGCCCCCTCCAGGGGCGCCCCGGCCGCCCGCCACGGCGGAGGCGGACGCCCGGCCACGGCGCCTCCATCCACTCTGCTCGGGGAAAACTCCCCGGCGCCGGGGCCGCCGGCCGCGCCCCATCGTCGCGGCTCGTTTTCCGGGTGGCCGCGCCATGCCCCGAGCGAGAAAGGGCCCTGCTCCACGCGGCCCTGGGCGCTGACCAGGGCTGCCCAACGCCGGCCAATTCTCACGAGCGTTCTGCCCAAATCGATCCCGATTTGGGCAGAACGCTCGTGAGAATTGGCCGGAAAACGCCCGGCGAACACACTTCGGGCACCACAGGGCCGCAGGGCCGCCCCCCCGGGGCCCTGTCCGGGATCGCGTGTCGGCGCGTTCCGGCACCGCCAGGAGGAGCTCCGGGAGGCGGGCCCCGGGGAGGCCGACGCCTCCCGCTGCTCAGCCTCCGGGGGTCCCCTCCCTGGCGCCGGCCGCTGGGGCCGGGCCAGCCCCGAAAGCCGGGCCCGGGCCCGGGCCTGCTTGCTCAGCCTTCCGTTGCCAGGGGCCTGAGCCTGGGGGCCTCCGCATGGGGAACCCTGAGTCCCGCGCCACGAGTCCCCCCGACCGTCCCGGCGACCACGGCACCTTTCGCGGCTTCGTCCCAGCCGTGGAGTGAGAGATCACTCCGTTCCCCCACAGAGGCCAGCTCCCTCCACGGGCGCCCCGGCCGCCCGCAACGGCGGAGGCGGACGCCCGGCCACGGCGCCTCCATCCACTCTGCTCGGGGAAAACTCCCCGGCGCCGGGGCCGCCGGCCACGCCCCATCGTCGCGGCTCGTTTTCCGGGTGGCCGCGCCATGCCCCGAGCGAGAAAGGGCCCTGCTCCACGCGGCCCTGGGCGCTGACCAGGGCGGCCCAACGCCGGCCAATTCTCACGAGCGTTCTGCCCAAATCGATCCCGATTTGGGCAGAACGCTCGTGAGAATTGGCCGGAAAACGCCCGGCGAACACACTTCGGGCACCAGAGGGCCGCAGGGCCGCCCCCCCGGGGCCCTGTCCGGGATCGCGTGTCGGCGCGTTCCGGCACCGCCAGGAGGAGCTCCGGGAGGCGGGCCCCGGGGAGGCCGAGGCTCCCGCTCCTCAGCCTCCGGGGGTCCCCTCCCTGGCGCCGGCCGCTGGGGCCGGGCCAGCCCCGAAAGCCGGGCCCGGGCCCGGGCCTGCTTGCTCAGCCTTCAGTTGCCAGGGGCCTGAGCCTGGGGGCCTCCGCATGGGGAACCCTGAGTCCCGCGCCACGAGTCCCCCCGACCGTCCCGGCGACCACGGCACCTTTCGCGGCTTCGTCCCAGCCGTGGAGTGAGAGATCACTCCGTTCCCCCACAGAGGCCAGCCCCCTCCACGGGCGCCCCGGCCGCCCGCCACGGCGGAGGCGGACGCCCGGCCACGGCGCCTCCATCCACTCTGCTCGGGGAAAACTCCCCGGCGCCGGGGCCGCCGGCCGCGCCCCATCGTCGCGGCTCGTTTTCCGGGTGGCCGCGCCATGCCCCGAGCGAGAAAGGGCCCTGCTCCACGCGGCCCTGGGCGCTGACCAGGGCTGCACAACGCCGGCCAATTCTCACGAGCGTTCTGCCCAAATCGATCCCGATTTGGGCAGAACGCTCGTGAGAATTGGCCGGAAAACGCCCGGCGAACACACTTCGGGCACCAGAGGGCCGCAGGGCCGCCCCCCCGGGGCCCTGTCCGGGATCGCGTGTCGGCGCGTTCCGGCACCGCCAGGAGGAGCTCCGGGAGGCGGGCCCCGGGGAGGCCGACGCCTCCCGCTCCTCAGCCTCCGGGGGTCCCCTCCCTGGCGCCGGCCGCTGGGGCCGGGCCAGCCCCGAAAGCCGGGCCCGGGCCCGGGCCTGCTTGCTCAGCCTTCCGTTGCCAGGGGCCTGAGCCTGGGGGCCTCCGCATGGGGAACCCTGAGTCCCGCGCCACGAGTCCCCCCGACCGTCCCGGCGACCACGGCACCTTTCGCGGCTTCGTCCCAGCCGTGGAGTGAGAGATCACTCCGTTCCCCCACAGAGGCCAGCCCCCTCCACGGGCGCCCCGGCCGCCCGCCACGGCGGAGGCGGACGCCCGGCCACGGCGCCTCCATCCACTCTGCTCGGGGAAAACTCCCCGGCGCCGGGGCCGCCGGCCGCGCCCCATCGTCGCGGCTCGTTTTCCGGGTGGCCGCGCCATGCCCCGAGCGAGAAAGGGCCCTGCTCCACGCGGCCCTGGGCGCTGACCAGGGCTGCCCAACGCCGGCCAATTCTCACGAGCGTTCTGCCCAAATCGATCCCGATTTGGGCAGAACGCTCGTGAGAATTGGCCGGAAAACGCCCGGCGAACACACTTCGGGCACCACAGGGCCGCAGGGCCGCCCCCCCGGGGCCCTGTCCGGGATCGCGTGTCGGCGCGTTCCGGCACCGCCAGGAGGAGCTCCGGGAGGCGGGCCCCGGGGAGGCCGACGCCTCCCGCTCCTCAGCCTCCGGGGGTCCCCTCCCTGGCGCCGGCCGCTGGGGCCGGGCCAGCCCCGAAACCCGGGCCCGGGCCCGGGCCTGCTTGCTCAGCCTTCCGTTGCCAGGGGCCTGAGCCTGGGGGCCTCCGCATGGGGAACCCTGAGTCCCGCGCCACGAGTCCCCCCGACCGTCCCGGCGACCACGGCACCTTTCGCGGCTTCGTCCCAGCCGTGGAGTGAGAGATCACTCCGTTCCCCCACAGAGGCCAGCCCCCTCCACGGGCGCCCCGGCCGCCCGCCACGGCGGAGGCGGACGCCCGGCCACGGCGCCTCCATCCACTCTGCTCGGGGAAAACTCCCCGGCGCCGGGGCCGCCGGCCGCGCCCCATCGTCGCGGCTCGTTTTTTGGGTGGCCGCGCCATGCCCCGAGCGAGAAAGGGCCCTGCTCCATGCGGCCCTGGGCGCTGACCAGGGCTGCCCAACGCCGGCCAATTCTCACGAGCGTTCTGCCCAAATCGATCCCGATTTGGGCAGAACGCTCCTGAGAATTGGCCGGAAAACGCCCGGCGAACAAACTTCGGGCACCACAGGGCCGCAGGGCGGCCCCCCCCGGGGCCCTGTCCGGGTTCGCCTGTCGTCGCGTTCCGGCACCGCCAGGAGGAGCTCCGGGAGGCGTGCCCCGGGGAGGCCGACGCCTCCCGCTCCTCAGCCTCCGGGGGTCCCCTCCCTGGCGCCGGCAGCTGGGGCCGGGCCAGCCCCGAAAGCCGGGCCCGGGCCCGGGCCTGCTTGCTCAGCCTTCCGTTGCCAGGGGCCTGAGCCTGGGGGCCTCCGCATGGGGAACCCTGAGTCCCGCGCCACGAGTCCCCCCGACCGTCCCGGCGACCACGGCACCTTTCGCGGCTTCGTCCCAGCCGTGGAGTGAGAGATCACTCCGTTCCCCCACAGAGGCCAGCCCCCTCCACGGGCGCCCCGGGGGCCCGCCACGGCGGAGGCGGACGCCCGGCCACGGCGCCTCCATCCACTCTGCTCGGGGAAAACTCCCCGGCGCCGGGGCCGCCGGCCGCGCCCCATCGTCGCGGCTCGTTTTCCGGGTGGCCGCGCCATGCCCCGAGCGAGAAGGGCCCTGCTGCACGCGGAACTGGGCGCTGACCAGGGCTGCCCAACGCCGGCCAATTTTCACGAGCATTCTGCCCAAATCGATCCCGATTTGGGCAGAAGGCTCGTGAGAATTGGCCGGAAAACGCCCGGCGAACACACTTCGGGCACCACAGGGCCGCAGGGCGGCCCCCCCCGGGGCCCTGTCCGGGATCGCGGGTCGTCGCGTTCCGGCACCGCCAGGAGGAGCTCCGGGAGGCGTGTCCGGGGAGGCCGACGCCTCCCGCTCCTCAGCCTCCGGGTGTCGCCTCCCTGGCGCCGGCCGCTGGGGCCGGGCTAGCCCCGAAAGCCGGGCCCAGGCCCGGGCCTGCTTGCTCAGCCTTCCGTTGCCAGGGGCCTGAGCCTGGGGGCCTCCGCATGGGGAACCCTGAGTCCCGCGCCACGAGTCCCCCCGACCGTCCCGGCGACCACGGCACCTTTCGCGTCTTCGTCCTAGCCGCGGAGTGAGAGACCAGTCCGTTTCCCCACAGAGGCCAGCCCCCTCCAGGGGCGCCCCGGCCGCCCGCCACGGCGGAGGCGGACGCCCGGCCACGGCGCCTCCATCCACTCTGCTCGGGGAAAACTCCCCGGCGCCGCGGCTGCCGGCCACGCCCCATCGTCGCGGCTCGTTTTCCGGGTGGCCGCGCCATGCCCCGAGCGAGAAGGGCCCTGCTGCACGCGGAACTGGGCGCTGACCAGGGCTGCCCAACGCCGGCCAATTTTCACGAGCATTCTGCCCAAATCGATCCCGATTTGGGCAGAAGGCTCGTGAGAATTGGCCGGAAAACGCCCGGCGAACACACTTCGGGCACCACAGGGCCGCAGGGCGGCCCCCCCCGGGGCCCTGTCCGGGATCGCGGGTCCTCGCGTTCCGGCACCGCCAGGAGGAGCTCCGGGAGGCGTGCCCCGGGGAGGCCGACGCCTCCCGCTCCTCAGCCTCCGGGGGTCGCCTCCCTGGCGCCGGCAGCTGGGGCCGGGCCAGCCCCGAAAGCCGGGCCCGGGCCCTGTCCTGCTTTCTCAGCCTTCCGTTGCCAGGGGCCTGAGCCTGGGGGCCTCCCCATGGGGAACCCTGAGTCCCGCGCCACGAGTCCCCCGACCGTCCCGGCGACAACGGCACCTTTCGCGGCTTCGTCCTAGCCGCGGATTGAGAGACCAGTCCGTTTCCCCACAGAGGCCAGCCCCCTCCAGGGGCGCCCCGGCCGCCCGGCCCGGCGGAGGCGGACGCCCTGCCACGGCGCCTCCATCCACTCTGCTCGGGGAAAACTCCCCGGCGCCGCGGCTGCCGGCCGCGATCCATCGTCACGGCTCGTTTTCCGGGTGGCCGCGCCATGCCCCGAGCGAGAAGGGCCCTGCTGCACGCGGAACTGGGCGCTGACCAGGGCTGCCCAACGCCGGCCAATTCTCACGAGCGTTCTGCCCAAATCGATCCCGATTTGGGCAGAACGCTCGTGAGAATTGGCCGGAAAAGGCCCGGCGAACACACTTCGGGCACCAGAGGGCCGCAGGGCCGCCCCCCCGGGGCCCTGTCCGGGATCGCGTGTCGGCGCGTTCCGGCACCGCCAGGAGGAGCTCCGGGACGCGGGCCCCGTGGAGGCCGACGCCTCCCGCTCCTCAGCCTCCGGGGGTCCCCTCCCTGGCGCCGGCCGCTGGGGCCGGGCCAGCCCCGAAAGCCGGGCCCGGGCCCGGGCCTGCTTGCTCAGCCTTCCGTTGCCAGGGGCCTGAGCCTGGGGGCCTCCGCATGGGGAACCCTGAGTCCCGCGCCACGAGTCCCCCCGACCGTCCCGGCGACCACGGCACCTTTCGCGGCTTCGTCCCAGCCGTGGAGTGAGAGATCACTCCGTTCCCCAACAGAGGCCAGCCCCCTCCACGGGCGCCCCGGCCGCCCGCCACGGCGGAGGCGGAAGCCCGGCCACGGCGCCTCCATCCACTCTGCTCGGGGAAAACTCCCCGGCGCCGGGGCCGCCGGCCGCGCCCATTCGTCGCGGCTCGTTTTCCGGGTGGCCGCGCCATGCCCCGAGCGAGAAAAGGCCCTGCTCCACGCGGCCCTGGGCGCTGACCAGGGCTGCCCAACGCCGGCCAATTCTCACGAGCGTTCTGCCCAAATCGATCCCGATTTGGGCAGAACGCTCGTGAGAATTGGCCGGAAAACGCCCGGCGAACACACTTCGGGCACCACAGGGCCGCAGGGCCGCCCCCCCGGGGCCCTGTCCGGGATCGCGTGTCGGCGCGTTCCGGCACCGCCAGGAGGAGCTCCGGGAGGCGGGCCCCGGGGAGGCCGACGCCTCCCGCTCCTCAGCCTCCGGGGGTCCCCTCCCTGGCGCCGGCCGCTGGGGCCGGGCCAGCCCCGAAAGCCGGGCCCGGGCCCGGGCCTGCTTGCTCAGCCTTCCGTTGCCAGGGGCCTGAGCCTGGGGGCCTCCGCATGGGGAACCCTGAGTCCCGCGCCACGAGTCCCCCCGACCGTCCCGGCGACCACGGCACCTTTCGCGGCTTCGTCCCAGCCGTGGAGTGAGAGATCACTCCGTTCCCCCACAGAGGCCAGCCCCCTCCACGGGCGCCCCGGCCGCCCGCCACGGCGGAGGCGGACGCCCGGCCACGGCGCCTCCATCCACTCTGCTCGGGGAAAACTCCCCGGCGCCGGGGCCGCCGGCCGCGCCCCATCGTCGCGGCTCGTTTTCCGGGTGGCCGCGCCATGCCCCGAGCGAGAAAGGGCCCTGCTCCACGCGGCCCTGGGCGCTGACCAGGGCTGCCCAACGCCGGCCAATTCTCACGAGCGTTCTGCCCAAATCGATCCCGATTTGGGCAGAACGCTCGTGAGAATTGGCCGGAAAACGCCCGGCGAACACACTTCGGGCACCACAGGGCCGCAGGGCGGCCCCCCCCCGGGGCCCTGTCCGGGATCGCGGGTCGTCGCGTTCCGGCACCGCCAGGAGGAGCACCGGGAGGCGTGCCCCGGGGAGGCCGACGCCTCCCGCTCCTCAGCCTCCGGGGGTCCCGTCCCAGGCGCCGGCAGCTGGGGCCGGGCCAGCCCCGAAAGCCGGGCCCGGGCCCTGGCCTGCTTGCTCAGCCTTCCGTTGCCAGGAGCCTGAGCCTGGGGGCCTCCCCATGGGGAACCCTGAGTCCCGCGCCACGAGTCCCCCGACCGTCCCGGCGACAACGGCACCTTCGCGGCTTCGTCCTAGCCGCGCAGTGAGAGACCAGTCCGTTTCCCCACAGAGGCCAGCCCCCTCCAGGGGCACCCCGGCCGCCCGCCACGGCGGAGGCGGACGCCCGGCTACGGCGCCTCCATCCATTCTGCTTGGGGAAAACTCCCCGGCGCCGCGGCTGCCGGCCGCGCCCCATCGTCGTGGCTCGTTTTCCGGGTGGCCGCGCCATGCCCCGAGCGAGAAGGGCCCTGCTGCACGTGGAACTGGGCGCTGACCAGGGCTGCCCAACGCCGGCCAATTCTCACGAGCGTTCTGTCCAAATCGATCCCGATTTGGGCAGAACGCTCGTGAGAATTGGCCGGAAAACGCCCGGCGAACACACTTCGGGCACCACAGGGCCGCAGGGCGGCCCCCCCCGGGGCCCTGTCCGGGATCGCGGGTCGTCGCGTTCCGGCACCGCCAGGAGGAGCTCCGGGACGCGTGCCCCGGGGAGGCCGACGCCTCCCGCTCCTCAGCCTCCGGGGGTCCCCTCCCTGGCGCCGGCAGCTGGGGCCGGGCCAGCCCCGAAAGCCGGGCCCGGGCCCGGGCCTGCTTGCTCAGCCTTCCGTTGCCAGGGGCCTGAGCCTGGGGGCCTCCCCATGGGGAACACTGAGTCCCTCGCCACGAGTCCCCCCGACCGTCCCGGCGACAACGGCACCTTTCGCGGCTTCGTCCTAGCCGCGGAGTGAGAGACCAGTCCGTTTCCCCACAGAGGCCAGCCCCCTCCAGGGGCGCCCCGGCCGCCCGCCACGGCGGAGGCGGATGCCCGGCCACGGCGCCTCCATCCACTCTGCTCGGAGAAAACTCCCCGGCGCCGCTGCTGCCGGCCGCGCCCCATCGTCGCGGCTCGTTTTCCGGGTGGCCGCGCCATGCCCCGAGCGAGAAGGGCCCTGCTGCACGCGGAACTGGGCGCTGACCAGGGCTGCCCAACGCCGGCCAATTCTCACGAGCGTTCTGCCCAAATCGATCCCGATTTGGGCAGAACGCTCGTGAGAATTGGCCGGAAAACGCCCGGCGAACACACTTCGGGCACCACAGGGCCGCAGGGCGGCCCCCCCCGGGGCCCTGTCCGGGATCGCGGGTCGTCGCGTTCCGGCACCGCCGGGAGGAGCTCCGGGATGCGGGCCCCGGGGAGGCCGACGCCTCCCGCTCCTCAGCCTCCGGGGGTCCCCTCCCTGGCGCCGGCAGCTAGGGCCGGGTCAGCCCCAAAAGCCGGGCCCGGGCCCGGGCCTGCTTGCTCAGACTTCCGTTGCCAGGGGCCTGAGCCTGGGGGCCACCCCATGGGGAACCATGAGTCCCGCGCCACGAGTCCCCCGACCGTCCCGGCGACAACGGCACTTTTCGCGTCTTCGTCCTAGCCGCGGAGTGAGAGACCAGTCCGTTTCCCCACAGAGGCCAGCCCCCTCCAGGGGCGCCCCGGCCGCCCGCCACGGCGGAGGCGGACGCCCGGCCACGGCGCCTCCATCCACTCTGCTCGGGGAAAACTCCCCGGCGCCGGGGCCGCCGGCCGCGCCCCATCGTCGCGGCTCGTTTTCCGGGTGGCCGCGCCATGCCCCGAGCGAGAAAGGGCCCTGCTCCACGCGGCCCTGGGCGCTGACCAGGGCTGCCCAACGCCGGCCAATTCTCACGAGCGTTCTGCCCAAATCGATCCCGATTTGGGCAGAACGCTCGTGAGAATTGGCCGGAAAACGCCCGGCGATCACACTTCGGGCACCACAGGGCCGCAGGGCCGCCCCCCCCGGGGCCCTGTCCGGGATCGCGTGTCGGCGCGTTCCGGCACCGCCAGGAGGAGCTCCGGGAGGCGGGCCCCGGGGAGGCCGACGCCTCCCGCTGCTCAGCCTCCGGGGGTCCCCTCCCTGGCGCCGGCCGCTGGGGCCGGGCCAGCCCCGAAAGCCGGGCCCGGGCCCGGGCCTGCTTGCTCAGCCTTCCGTTGCCAGGGGCCTGAGCCTGGGGGCCTCCGCATGGGGAACCCTGAGTCCCGCGCCACGAGTCCCCCCGACCGTCCCGGCGGCCACGGCACCTTTCGCGGCTTCGTCCCAGCCGTGGAGTGAGAGATCACTCCGTTCCCCCACAGAGGCCAGCTCCCTCCACGGGCGCCCCGGCCGCCCGCAACGGCGGAGGCGGACGCCCGGCCACGGCGCCTCCATCCACTCTGCTCGGGGAAAACTCCCCGGCGCCGGGGCCGCCGGCCACGCCCCATCGTCGCGGCTCGTTTTCCGGGTGGCCGCGCCATGCCCCGAGCGAGAAAGGGCCCTGCTCCACGCGGCCCTGGGCGCTGACCAGGGCGGCCCAACGCCGGCCAATTCTCACGAGCGTTCTGCCCAAATCGATCCCGATTTGGGCAGAACGCTCGTGAGAATTGGCCGGAAAACGCCCGGCGAACACACTTCGGGCACCAGAGGGCCGCAGGGCCGCCCCCCCGGGGCCCTGTCCGGGATCGCGTGTCGGCGCGTTCCGGCACCGCCAGGAGGAGCTCCGGGAGGCGGGCCCCGGGGAGGCCGAGGCTCCCGCTCCTCAGCCTCCGGGGGTCCCCTCCCTGGCGCCGGCCGCTGGGGCCGGGCCAGCCCCGAAAGCCGGGCCCGGGCCCGGGCCTGCTTGCTCAGCCTTCAGTTGCCAGGGGCCTGAGCCTGGGGGCCTCCGCATGGGGAACCCTGAGTCCCGCGCCACGAGTCCCCCCGACCGTCCCGGCGACCACGGCACCTTTCGCGGCTTCGTCCCAGCCGTGGAGTGAGAGATCACTCCGTTCCCCCACAGAGGCCAGCCCCCTCCACGGGCGCCCCGGCTGCCCGCCACGGCGGAGGCGGACGCCCGGCCACGGCGCCTCCATCCACTCTGCTCGGGGGAAAACTCCCCGGCGCCGGGGCCGCCGGCCGCGCCCCATCGTCGCGGCTCGTTTTCCGGGTGGCCGCGCCATGCCCCGAGCGAGAAAGGGCCCTGCTCCACGCGGCCCTGGGCGCTGACCAGGGCTGCACAACGCCGGCCAATTCTCACGAGCGTTCTGCCCAAATCGATCCCGATTTGGGCAGAACGCTCGTGAGAATTGGCCGGAAAAACGCCCGGCGAACACACTTCGGGCACCAGAGGGCCGCAGGGCCGCCCCCCCGGGGCCCTGTCCGGGATCGCGTGTCGGCGCGTTCCGGCACCGCCAGGAGGAGCTCCGGGAGGCGGGCCCCGGGGAGGCCGACGCCTCCCGCTCCTCAGCCTCCGGGGGTCCCCTCCCTGGCGCCGGCCGCTGGGGCCGGGCCAGCCCCGAAAGCCGGGCCCGGGCCCGGGCCTGCTTGCTCAGCCTTCCGTTGCCAGGGGCCTGAGCCTGGGGGCCTCCGCATGGGGAACCCTGAGTCCCCGCGCCACGAGTCCCCCCGACCGTCCCGGCGACCACGGCACCTTTCGCGGCTTCGTCCCAGCCGTGGAGTGAGAGATCACTCCGTTCCCCCACAGAGGCCAGCCCCCTCCACGGGCGCCCCGGCCGCCCGCCACGGCGGAGGCGGACGCCCGGCCACGGCGCCTCCATCCACTCTGCTCGGGGGAAAACTCCCCGGCGCCGGGGCCGCCGGCCGCGCCCCATCGTCGCGGCTCGTTTTCCGGGTGGCCGCGCCATGCCCCGAGCGAGAAAGGGCCCTGCTCCACGCGGCCCTGGGCGCTGACCAGGGCTGCCCAACGCCGGCCAATTCTCACGAGCGTTCTGCCCAAATCGATCCCGATTTGGGCAGAACGCTCGTGAGAATTGGCCGGGAAAACGCCCGGCGAACACACTTCGGGCACCACAGGGCCGCAGGGCCGCCCCCCCGGGGCCCTGTCCGGGATCGCGTGTCGGCGCGTTCCGGCACCGCCAGGAGGAGCTCCGGGAGGCGGGCCCCGGGGAGGCCGACGCCTCCCGCTCCTCAGCCTCCGGGGGTCCCCTCCCTGGCGCCGGCCGCTGGGGCCGGGCCAGCCCCGAAAGCCGGGCCCGGGCCCGGGCCTGCTTGCTCAGCCTTCCGTTGCCAGGGGCCTGAGCCTGGGGGCCTCCGCATGGGGAACCCTGAGTCCCGCGCCACGAGTCCCCCCGACCGTCCCGGCGACCACGGCACCTTTCGCGGCTTCGTCCCAGCCGTGGAGTGAGAGATCACTCCGTTCCCCCACAGAGGCCAGCCCCCTCCACGGGCGCCCCGGCCGCCCGCCACGGCGGAGGCGGACGCCCGGCCACGGCGCCTCCATCCACTCTGCTCGGGGAAAACTCCCCGGCGCCGGGGCCGCCGGCCGCGCCCCATCGTCGCGGCTCGTTTTTTGGGTGGCCGCGCCATGCCCCGAGCGAGAAAGGGCCCTGCTCCATGCGGCCCTGGGCGCTGACCAGGGCTGCCCAACGCCGGCCAATTCTCACGAGCGTTCTGCCCAAATCGATCCCGATTTGGGCAGAACGCTCCTGAGAATTGGCCGGAAAACGCCCGGCGAACAAACTTCGGGCACCACAGGGCCGCAGGGCGGCCCCCCCCGGGGCCCTGTCCGGGTTCGCCTGTCGTCGCGTTCCGGCACCGCCAGGAGGAGCTCCGGGAGGCGTGCCCCGGGGAGGCCGACGCCTCCCGCTCCTCAGCCTCCGGGGGTCCCCTCCCTGGCGCCGGCAGCTGGGGCCGGGCCAGCCCCGAAAGCCGGGCCCGGGCCCGGGCCTGCTTGCTCAGCCTTCCGTTGCCAGGGGCCTGAGCCTGGGGGCCTCCCCATGGGGAACCCTGAGTCCCGCGCCACGAGTCCCCCGACCGTCCCGGCGACAACGGCACCTTTCGCGGCTTCGTCCTAGCCGCGGAGTGAGAGACCAGTCCGTTTCCCCACAGAGGCCAGCCCCCTCCAGGGGCGCCCCGGCCGCCCGCCACGGCGGAGGCGGACGCCCGGCCACGGCGCCTCCATCCACTCTGCTCGGGGGAAAACTCCACGGCGCCGCGGCTGCCGGCGGCGCCCCATCGTCGCGGCTCGTTTTCCGGGTGGCCGCGCCATGCCCCGAGCGAGAAGGGCCCTGCTGAACGCGGAACTGGGCGCTGACCAGGGCTGCCCAACGCCGGCCAATTCTCACGAGCGTTGGCAGAACGCTCGTGAGAATTGGCCGGAAAACGCCCGGCGAACAAACTTCGGGCACCACAGGGCCGCAGGGCGGCCCCCCCCGGGGCCCTGTCCGGGTTCGCCTGTCGTCGCGTTCCGGCACCGCCAGGAGGAGCTCCGGGAGGCGTGCCCCGGGGAGGCCGACGCCTCCCGCTCCTCAGCCTCCGGGGGTCCCCTCCCTGGCGCCGGCAGCTGGGGCCGGGCCAGCCCCGAAAGCCGGGCCCGGGCCCGGGCCTGCTTGCTCAGCCTTCCGTTGCCAGGGGCCTGAGCCTGGGGGCCTCCCCATGGGGAACACTGAGTCCCTCGCCACGAGTCCCCCGACCGTCCCGGCGACAACGGCACCTTTCGCGGCTTCGTCCTAGCCGCGGAGTGAGAGACCAGTCCGTTTCCCCACAGAGGCCAGCCCCCTCCAGGGGCGCCCCGGCCGCCCGCCACGGCGGAGGCGGATGCCCAGCCACGGCGCCTCCATCCACTCTTCTCGGAGAAAACTCCCCGGCGCCGCTGCTGCCGGCCGCGCCCCATCGTCGCGGCTCGTTTTCCGGGTGGCCGCGCCATGCCCCGAGCGAGAAGGGCCCTGCTGCACGCGGAACTGGGCGCTGACCAGGGCTGCCCAACGCCGGCCAATTCTCACGAGCGTTCTGCCCAAATCGATCCCGATTTGGGCAGAACGCTCGTGAGAATTGGCCGGGAAAACGCCCGGCGAACACACTTCGGGCACCACAGGGCCGCAGGGCGGCCCCCCCCGGGGCCCTGTCCGGGATCGCGGGTCGTCGCGTTCCGGCACCGCCAGGAGGAGCTCCGGGACGCGTGCCCCGGGGAGGCCGACGCCTCCCGCTCCTCAGCCTCCGGGGGTCCCCTCCCTGGCGCCGGCAGCTGGGGCCGGGCCAGCCCCGAAAGCCGGGCCCGGGCCCGGGCCTGCTTGCTCAGCCTTCCGTTGCCAGGGGCCTGAGCCTGGGGGCCTCCCCATGGGGAACCCTGAGTCCCGCGCCACGAGTCCCCCGTCCGTCCCGGCGACAACGGCACCTTTCGCGGCTTCGTCCTAGCCGCGGAGTGAGAGACCAGTCCGTTTCCCCACAGAGGCCAGCCCCCTCCAGGGGCGCCCCGGCCGCCCGCCACGGCGGAGGCGGACGCCCGGCCACGGCGCCTCCATCCACTCTGCTCGGGGAAAACTCCCCGGCGCCACGGCTGCCGGCGGCGCCCCATCGTCCTGGCTCGTTTTCCGGGTGGCCGCGCCATGCCCCGAGCGAGAAGGGCCCTGCTGCACGCGGAACTGGGCGCTGACCAGGGCTGCCCAACGCCGGCCAATTCTCACGAGCGTTCTGCCCAAATCGATCCCGATTTGGGCAGAACGCTCGTGAGAATTGGCCGGAAAACGCCCGGCGAACAAACTTCGGGCACCACAGGGCCGCAGGTCGGCCCCCCCCCGGGGCCCTGTCCGGGTTCGCCTGTCGTCGCGTTCCGGCACCGCCAGGAGGAGCTCCGGGAGGCGTGCCCCGGGGAGGCCGACGCCTCCCGCTCCTCAGCCTCCGGGGGTCCCCTCCCTGGCGCCGGCAGCTGGGGCCAGGCCAGCCCCGAAAGCCGGGCCCGGGCCCGGGCCTGCTTGCTCAGCCTTCCGTTGCCAGGGGCCTGAGCCTGGGGGCCTCCCCATGGGGAACCCTGAGTCCCGCGCCACGAGTCCCCCGACCGTCCCGGCGACAACGGCACCTTTCGCGGCCTCGTCCTAGCCGCGGAGTGAGAGACCAGTCCGTTTCGCCACAGAGGCCAGCCCCCTCCAGGGGCGCCCCGGCCGCCCGCCACGGCGGAGGCGGACGCCCGGCCACGGCGCCTCCATCCACTCTGCTCGGGGAAAACTCCCCGGCGCCGCGGCTGCCGGCGGCGCCCCATCGTCGCGGCTCGTTTTCCGGGTGGCCGCGCCATGCCCCGAGCGAGAAGGGCCCTGCTGCACGCGGAACTGGGCGCTGACCAGGGCTGCCCAACGCCGGCCAATTCTCACGAGCGTTGGCAGAACGCTCGTGAGAATTGGCCGGAAAACGCCCGGCGAACAAACTTCGGGCACCACAGGGCCGCAGGGCGGCCCCCCCCGGGGCCCTGTCCGGGTTCGCCTGTCGTCGCGTTCCGGCACCGCCATGAGGAGCTCCGGGAGGCGTGCCCCGGGGAGGCCGACGCCTCCCGCTCCTCAGCCTCCGGGGGTCCCCTCCCTGGCTCCGGCAGCTGGGGCCGGGCCAGCCCCGAAAGCCGGGCCCGGGCCCGGGCCTGCTTGCTCAGCCTTCCGTTGCCAGGGGCCTGAGCCTGGGGGCCTCCCCATGGGGAACACTGAGTCCCTCGCCACGAGTCCCCCGACCGTCCCGGCGACAACGGCACCTTTCGCGGCTTCGTCCTAGCCACGGAGTGAGAGACCAGTCCGTTTCCCCACAGAGGCCAGCCCCCTCCAGGGGCGCCCCGGCCGCCCGCCACGGCGGAGGCGGATGCCCGGCCACGGCGCCTCCATCCACTCTGCTCGGAGAAAACTCCCCGGCGCCGCTGCTGCCCGCCGCGCCCCATCGTCGCGGCTCGTTTTCCGGGTGGCCGCGCCATGCCCCGAGCGAGAAGGGCCCTGCTGCACGCGGAACTGGGCGCTGACCAGGGCTGCCCAACGCCGGCCAATTCTCACGAGCGTTCTGCCCAAATCGATCCCGATTTGGGCAGAATGCTCGTGAGAATTGGCCGGAAAACGCCCGGCGAACACACTTCGGGCACCACAGGGCCGCAGGGCGGCCCCCCCCGGGGCCCTGTCCGGGATCGCGGGTCGTCGCGTTCCGGCACCGCCGGGAGGAGCACCGGGATACGGGCCCCGGGGAGGCCGACGCCTCCCGCTCCTCAGCCTCCGGGGGTCCCCTCCCTGGCGCCGGCAGCTAGGGCCGGGTCAGCCCCGAAAGCCGGGCCCGGGCCCGGGCCTGCTTGCTCAGACTTCCGTTGCCAGGGGCCTGAGCCTGGGGGCCACCCCATGGGGAACCATGAGTCCCGCGCCACGAGTCCCCCGACCGTCCCGGCGACAACAGCACTTTTCGCGTCTTCGTCCTAGCCGCGGAGTGAGAGACCAGTCCGTTTCCCCCCAGAGGCCAGCCCCCTCCAGGGGCGCCCCGGCCGCCCGCCACGGCGGAGGCGGACGCCCGGCCACGGCGCCTCTATCCACTCTGCTCGGGGAAAACTCCCCGGCGCCGGGGCCGCCGGCCGCGCCCCATCGTCGCGGCTCGTTTTCCGGGTGGCCGCGCCATGCCCCGAGCGAGAAAGGGCCCTGCTCCACGCGGCCTTGGGCGCTGACCAGGGCTGCCCAACGCCGGCCAATTCTCACGAGCGTTCTGCCCAAATCGATCCCGATTTGGGCAGAACGCTCGTGAGAATTGGCCGGAAAACGCCCGGCGAACACACTTCGGGCACCACAGGGCCGCAGGGCCGCCCCCCCGGGGCCCTGTCCGGGATCGCGTGTCGGCGCGTTCCGGCACCGCCAGGAGGAGCTCCGGGAGGCGGGCCCCGGGGAGGCCGACGCCTCCCGCTGCTCAGCCTCCGGGGGTCCCCTCCCTGGCGCCGGCCGCTGGGGCCGGGCCAGCCCCGAAAGCCGGGCCCGGGCCCGGGCCTGCTTGCTCAGCCTTCCGTTGCCAGGGGCCTGAGCCTGGGGGCCTCCGCATGGGGAACCCTGAGTCCCGCGCCACGAGTCCCCCCGACCGTCCCGGCGACCACGGCACCTTTCGCGGCTTCGTCCCAGCCGTGGAGTGAGAGATCACTCCGTTCCCCCACAGAGGCCAGCCCCCTCCACGGGCGCCCCGGCCGCCCGCCACGGCGGAGGCGGACGCCCGGCCACGGCGCCTCCATCCACTCTGCTCGGGGAAAACTCCCCGACGCCGGGGCCGCCGGCCACGCCCAATCGTCGCGGCTCGTTTTCCGGGTGGCCGCGCCATGCCCCGAGCAAGAAAGGGCCCTGCTCCACGCGGCCCTGGGCGCTGACCAGGGCTGCCCAACGCCGGCCAATTCTCACGAGCGTTCTGCCCAAATCGATCCCGATTTGGGCAGAACGCTCGTGAGAATTGGCCGGAAAACGCCCGGCGAACACACTTCGGGCACCACAGGGCCGCAGGGCCGCCCCCCCGGGGCCCTGTCCGGGATCGCGTGTCGGCGCGTTCCGGCACCGCCAGGAGGAGCTCCGGGAGGCGTGCCCCGGGGAGGCCGACGCCTCCCGCTCCTCAGCCTCCGGGGGTCCCCTCCCTGGCGCCGGCCGCTGGGGCCGGGCCAGCCCCGAAAGCCGGGCCCGGGCCCGGGCCTGCTTGCTCAGCCTTCCGTTGCCAGGGGCATGAGCCTGGGGGCCTCCGCATGGGGAACCCTGAGTCCCGCGCCACGAGTCCCCCCGACCGTCCCGGCGACCACGGCACCTTTCGCGGCTTCGTCCCAGCCGTGGAGTGAGAGATCACTCCGTTCCCCCACAGAGGCCAGCCCCCTCCACGGGCGCCCCGGCCGCCCGCCACGGCGGAGGCGGACGCCCGGCCACGGCGCCTCCATCCACTCTGCTCGGGGAAAACTCCCCGGCGCCGGGGCCGCCGGCCGCGCCCCATCGTCGCGGCTCGTTTTCCGGGTGGCCGCGCCATGCCCCGAGCGAGAAAGGGCCCTGCTCCACGCGGCCCTGGGCGCTGACCAGGGCTGCCCAACGCCGGCCAATTCTCACGAGCGTTCTGCCCAAATCGATCCCGATTTGGGCAGAACGCTCGTGAGAATTGGCCGGAAAACGCCCGGCGAACACACTTCGGGCACCACAGGGCCGCAGGGCCGCCCCCCGGGGCCCTGTCCGGGATCGCGTGTCGGCGCGTTCCGGCACCGCCAGGAGGAGCTCCGGGAGGCGGGCCCCGGGGAGGCCGACGCCTCCCGCTCCTCAGCCTCCGGGGGTCCCCTCCCTGGCGCCGGCCGCTGGGGCCGGGCCAGCCCCGAAAGCCGGGCCCGGGCCCGGGCCTGCTTGCTCAGCCTTCCGTTGCCAGGGGCCTGAGCCTGGGGGCCTCCGCATGGGGAACCCTGAGTCCCGCGCCACGAGTCCCCCCGACCGTCCCGGCGACCACGGCACCTTTCGCGGCTTCGTCCCAGCCGTGGAGTGAGAGATCACTCCGTTCCCCCACAGAGGCCAGCCCCCTCCACGGGCGCCCCGGCCGCCCGCCACGGCGGAGGCGGACGCCCGGCCACGGCGCCTCCATCCACTCTGCTCGGGGAAAACTCCCCGGCGCCGGGGCCGCCGGCCGCGCCCATTCGTCGCGGCTCGTTTTCCGGGTGGCCGCGCCATGCCCCGAGCGAGAAAGGGCCCTGCTCCACGCGGCCCTGGGCGCTGACCAGGGCTGCCCAACGCCGGCCAATTCTCACGAGCGTTCTGCCCAAATCGATCCCGATTTGGGCAGAACGCTCGTGAGAATTGGCCGGAAAACGCCCGGCGAACACACTTCGGGCACCACAGGGCCGCAGGGCCGCCCCCCCGGGGCCCTGTCCGGGATCGCGTGTCGGCGCGTTCCGGCACCGCCAGGAGGAGCTCCGGGAGGCGGGCCCCGGGGAGGCCGACGCCTCCCGCTCCTCAGCCTCCGGGGGTCCCCTCCCTGGCGCCGGCCGCTGGGGCCGGGCCAGCCCCGAAAGCCGGGCCCGGGCCCGGGCCTGCTTCCTCAGCCTTCCGTTGCCAGGGGCCAGAGCCTGGGGGCCTCCGCATGGGGAACCCTGAGTCCCGCGCCACGAGTCCCCCCGACCGTCCCGGCGACCACGGCACCTTTCGCGGCTTCGTCCCAGCCGTGGAGTGAGAGATCACTCCGTTCCCCCACAGAGGCCAGCCCCCTCCACTGGCGCCCCGTCCGCCCGCCACGGCGGAGGCGGACGCCCGGCCACGGCGCCTCCATCCACTCTGCTCGGGGAAAACTCCCCGGCGCCGGGGCCGCCGGCCGCGCCCCATCGTCGCGGCTCGTTTTCCGGGTGGCCGCGCCATGCCCCGAGCGAGAAAGGGCCCTGCTCCACGCGGCCCTGGGCGCTGACCAGGGCTGCCCAACGCCGGCCAATTCTCACGAGCGTTCTGCCCAAATCGATCCCGATTTGGGCAGAACGCTCGTGAGAATTGGCCGGAAAACGCCCGGCGAACACACTTCGGGCACCACAGGGCCGCAGGGCCGCCCCCCGGGGCCCTGTCCGGGATCGCGTGTCGGCGCGTTCCGGCACCGCCAGGAGGAGCTCCGGGAGGCGGGCCCCGGGGAGGCCGACGCCTCCCGCTCCTCAGCCTCCGGGGGTCCCCTCCCTGGCGCCGGCCGCTGGGGCCGGGCCAGCCCCGAAAGCCGGGCCCGGGCCCGGGCCTGCTTGCTCAGCCTTCCGTTGCCAGGGGCCTGAGCCTGGGGGCCTCCGCATGGGGAACCCTGAGTCCCGCGCCACGAGTCCCCCCGACCGTCCCGGCGACCACGGCACCTTTCGCGGCTTCGTCCCAGCCGTGGAGTGAGAGATCACTCCGTTCCCCCACAGAGGCCAGCCCCCTCCACGGGCGCCCCGGCCGCCCGCCACGGCGGAGGCGGACGCCCGGCCACGGCGCCTCCATCCACTCTGCTCGGGGAAAACTCCCCGGCGCCGGGGCCGCCGGCCGCGCCCATTCGTCGCGGCTCGTTTTCCGGGTGGCCGCGCCATGCCCCGAGCGAGAAAGGGCCCTGCTCCACGCGGCCCTGGGCGCTGACCAGGGCTGCCCAACGCCGGCCAATTCTCACGAGCGTTCTGCCCAAATCGATCCCGATTTGGGCAGAACGCTCGTGAGAATTGGCCGGAAAACGCCCGGCGAACACACTTCGGGCACCACAGGGCCGCAGGGCCGCCCCCCCGGGGCCCTGTCCGGGATCGCGTGTCGGCGCGTTCCGGCACCGCCAGGAGGAGCTCCGGGAGGCGGGCCCCGGGGAGGCCGACGCCTCCCGCTCCTCAGCCTCCGGGGGTCCCCTCCCTGGCGCCGGCCGCTGGGGCCGGGCCAGCCCCGAAAGCCGGGCCCGGGCCCGGGCCTGCTTCCTCAGCCTTCCGTTGCCAGGGGCCAGAGCCTGGGGGCCTCCGCATGGGGAACCCTGAGTCCCGCGCCACGAGTCCCCCCGACCGTCCCGGCGACCACGGCACCTTTCGCGGCTTCGTCCCAGCCGTGGAGTGAGAGATCACTCCGTTCCCCCACAGAGGCCAGCCCCCTCCACTGGCGCCCCGTCCGCCCGCCACGGCGGAGGCGGACGCCCGGCCACGGCGCCTCCATCCACTCTGCTCGGGGAAAACTCCCCGGCGCCGGGGCCGCCGGCCGCGCCCCATCGTCGCGGCTCGTTTTCCGGGTGGCCGCGCCATGCCCCGAGCGAGAAAGGGCCCTGCTCCACGCGGCCCTGGGCGCTGACCAGGGCTGCCCAACGCCGGCCAATTCTCACGAGCGTTCTGCCCAAATCGATCCCGATTTGGGCAGAACGCTCGTGAGAATTGGCCGGAAAACGCCCGGCGAACACACTTCGGGCACCACAGGGCCGCAGGGCCGCCCCCCCGGGGCCCTGTCCGGGATCGCGTGTCGGCGCGTTCCGGCACCGCCAGGAGGAGCTCCGGGAGGCGGGCCCCGGGGAGGCCGACGCCTCCCGCTCCTCAGCCTCCGGGGGTCCCCTCCCTGGCGCCGGCCGCTGGGGCCGGGCCAGCCCCGAAAGCCGGGCCCGGGCCCGGGCCTGCTTGCTCAGCCTTCCGTTGCCAGGGGCCTGAGCCTGGGGGCCTCCGCATGGGGAACCCTGAGTCCCGCGCCACGAGTCCCCCCGACCGTCCCGGCGACCACGGCACCTTTCGCGGCTTCGTCCCAGCCGTGGAGTGAGAGATCACTCCGTTCCCCCACAGAGGCCAGCCCCCTCCACGGGCGCCCCGGCCGCCCGCCACGGCGGAGGCGGACGCCCGGCCACGGCGCCTCCATGCACTCTGCTCGGGGAAAACTCCCCGGCGCCGGGGCCGACGGCCGCGCCCATTCGTCGCGGCTCGTTTTCCGGGTGGCCGCGCCATGCCCCGAGCGAGAAAGGGCCCTGCTCCACGCGGCCCTGGGCGCTGACCAGGGCTGCCCAACGCCGGCCAATTCTCACGAGCGTTCTGCCCAAATCGATCCCGATTTGGGCAGAACGCTCGTGAGAATTGGCCGGAAAACGCCCGGCGAACACACTTCGGGCACCACAGGGCCGCAGGGCCGCCCCCCCGGGGCCCTGTCCGGGATCGCGTGTCGGCGCGTTCCGGCACCGCCAGGAGGAGCTCCGGGAGGCGGGCCCCGGGGAGGCCGACGCCTCCCGCTCCTCAGCCTCCGGGGGTCCCCTCCCTGGCGCCGGCCGCTGGGGCCGGGCCAGCCCCGAAAGCCGGGCCCGGGCCCGGGCCTGCTTGCTCAGCCTTCCGTTGCCAGGGGCCTGAGCCTGGGGGCCTCCGCATGGGGAACCCTGAGTCCCGCGCCACGAGTCCCCCCGTCCGTCCCGGCGACCACGGCACCTTTCGCGGCTTCGTCCCAGCCGTGGAGTGAGAGATCACTCCGTTCCCCCACAGAGGCCAGCCCCCTCCACGGGCGCCCCGGCCGCCCGCCACGGCGGAGGCGGACGCCCGGCCACGGCGCCTCCATCCACTCTGCTCGGGGAAAACTCCCCGGCGCCGGGGCCGCCGGCCGCGCCCCATCGTCGCGGCTCATTTTCCGGGTGGCCGCGCCATGCCCCGAGCGAGAAAGGGCCCTGCTCCACGCGGCCCTGGGCGCTGACCAGGGCTGCCCAACGCCGGCCAATTCTCACGAGCGTTCTGCCCAAATCGATCCCGATTTGGGCAGAACGCTCGTGAGAATTGGCCGGAAAACGCCCGGCGAACACACTTCGGGCACCAGAGGGCCGCAGGGCCGCCCCCCCGGGGCCCTGTCCGGGATCGCGTGTCGGCGCGTTCCGGCACCGCCAGGAGGAGCTCCGGGAGGCGGGCCCCGGGGAGGCCGACGCCTCCCGCTCCTCAGCCTCCGGGGATCCCCTCCCTGGCGCCGGCCGCTGGGGCCGGGCCAGCCCCGAAAGCCGGGCCCGGGCCCGGGCCTGCTTGCTCAGCCTTCCGTTGCCAGGGGCCTGAGCCTGGGGGCCTCCGCATGGGGAACCCTCAGTCCCGCGCCACGAGTCCCCCCGACCGTCCCGGCGACCACGGCACCTTTCGCGGCTTCGTCCCAGCCGTGGAGTGAGAGATCACTCCGTTCCCCCACAGAGGCCAGCCCCCTCCACGGGCGCCCCGGCCGCCCGCCACGGCGGAGGCGGACGCCCGGCCACGGCGCCTCCATCCACTCTGCTCGGGGAAAACTCCCCGGCGCCGGGGACGCCGGCCGCGCCCCATCGCCGCGGCTCGTTTTCCGGGTGGCCGCGCCATGCCCCGAGCGAGAAAGGGCCCTGCTCCACGCGGCCCTGGGCGCTGACCAGGGCTGCCCAACGCCGGCCAATTCTCACGAGCGTTCTGCCCAAATCGATCCCGATTTGGGCAGAACGCTCGTGAGAATTGGCCGGAAAACGCCCGGCGAACACACTTCGGGCACCAGAGGGCCGCAGGGCCGCCCCCCCGGGGCCCTGTCCGGGATCGCGTGTCGGCGCGTTCCGGCACCGCCAGGAGGAGCTCCGGGAGGCGGGCCCCGGGGAGGCCGACGCCTCCCGCTCCTCAGCCTCCGGGGGTCCCCTCCCTGGCGCCGGCCGCTGGGGCCGGGCCAGCCCCGAAAGCCGGGCCCGGGCCCGGGCCTGCTTGCTCAGCCTTCCGTTGCCAGGGGCCTGAGCCTGGGGCCCTCCGCATGGGGAACCCTGAGTCCCGCGCCACGAGTCCCCCCGACCGTCCCGGCGACCACGGCACCTTTCGCGGCTTCGTCCCAGCCGTGGAGTGAGAGATCACTCCGTTCCCCCACAGAGGCCAGCCCCCTCCACGGGCGCCCCGGCCGCCCGCCACGGCGGAGGCGGACGCCCGGCCACGGCGCCTCCATCCACTCTGCTCGGGGAAAACTCCCCGGCGCCGGGGCCGCCGGCCGCGCCCATTCGTCGCGGCTCGTTTTCCGGGTGGCCGTGCCATGCCCCGAGCGAGAAAGGGCCCTGCTCCACGCGGCCCTGGGCGCTGACCAGGGCTGCCCAACGCCGGCCAATTCTCACGAGCGTTCTGCCCAAATCGATCCCGATTTGGGCAGAACGCTCGTGAGAATTGGCCGGAAAACGCCCGGCGAACACACTTCGGGCACCACAGGGCCGCAGGGCCGCCCCCCCGGGGCCCTGTCCGGGATCGCGTGTCGGCGCGTTCCGGCACCGCCAGGAGGAGCTCCGGGAGGCGGGCCCCGGGGAGGCCGACGCCTCCCGCTCCTCAGCCTCCGGGGGTCCCCTCCCTGGCGCCGGCCACTGGGGCCGGGCCAGCCCCGAAAGCCGGGCC
This sequence comes from Meles meles, assembly GCF_922984935.1. Lineage (NCBI taxonomy): Eukaryota > Metazoa > Chordata > Mammalia > Carnivora > Mustelidae > Meles > Meles meles. Next base: position 76,514 of record NW_025721348.1, read on the forward strand.
CGGGCCCGGGCCTGCTTGCTCAGCCTTCCGTTGCCAGGGGCCTGAGCCTGGGGGCCTCCGCATGGGGAACCCTGAGTCCCGCGCCACGAGTCCCCCCGACCGTCCCGGCGACCACGGCACCTTTCGCGGCTTCGTCCCAGCCGTGGAGTGAGAGATCACTCCGTTCCCCCACAGAGGCCAGCCCCCTCCACGGGCGCCCCGGCCGCCCGCCACGGCGGAGGCGGACGCCCGGCCACGGCGCCTCCATCCACTCTGCTCGGGGAAAACTCCCCGGCGCCGGGGCCGCCGGCCGCGCCCCATCGTCGCGGCTCGTTTTCCGGGTGGCCGCGCCATGCCCCGAGCGAGAAAGGGCCCTGCTCCACGCGGCCCTGGGCGCTGACCAGGGCTGCCCAACGCCGGCCAATTCTCACGAGCGTTCTGCCCAAATCGATCCCGATTTGGGCAGAACGCTCGTGAGAATTGGCCGGAAAACGCCCGGCGAACAAACTTCGGGCACCACAGGGCCGCAGGGCGGCCCCCCCCGGGGCCCTGTCCGGGTTCGCCTGTCGTCGCGTTCCGGCACCGCCAGGAGGAGCTCCGGGAGGCGTGCCCCGGGGAGGCCGACGCCTCCCGCTCCTCAGCCTCCGGGGGTCCCCTCCCTGGCGCCGGCAGCTGGGGCCGGGCCAGCCCCGAAAGCCGGGCCCGGGCCCGGGCCTGCTTGCTCAGCCTTCCGTTGCCAGGGGCCTGACCTTACGGGCATCCCCATGGGGAACCCTGAGTCCCGCGCCACGAGTCCCCCGACCGTCCCGGCGACAACGGCACCTTTCGCGGCTTTGTCCTTGCCGCGGAGTGAGAGACCAGTCCGTTTCCCCACAGAGGCCAGCCCCCTCCAAGGGCGCCCAGGCCGCCCACCACGGCGGAGGCGGACGCCCGGCCACGGCGCCTCCATCCACTTTGCTTGGGGAAAACTACCCGGCGCCGCGGCTGCCGGCCGCTTCCCATCGTCGCGGCTCGTTTTCTGGGTGGCCGCGCCATGCCCCGAGCGAGAAAGGGCTCTGCTGCACGCGGAACTGGGCGCTGACCAGGGCTGCCCAACGCCGGCCAATTCTCACGAGCGTTCTGCCCAAATCGATCCCGATTTGGGCAGAACGCTCGTGAGAATTGGCCGGAAAACGCCCGGCGAACACACTTCGGGCACCACAGGGGCGCAGGGCGGCCCCCCCCGGGGCCCTGTCCGGGATCGGGGTTCGTCGCGGTCCGGCACCTCCAGGAGGAACTCCGGGAGGCGTGCCCCGGGGAGGCCGACGCCTCCCGCTCCTCAGCCTCCGGGGGTCCCGTCCCTGGCGCCGGCAGCTGAGGCCGGGCCAGCCCCGAAAGCCGGGCCCGGGCCCTGGCCTGCTTGCTCAGCCTTCCGTTGCCAGGGGCCTGAGCCTGGGGGCCTCCCCATGGGGAACCCTGAGTCCCGCGCCACGAGTCCCCCGACCGTCCCAGCGACAACGGCACCTTCGCGGCTTCGTCCTAGCCGCGGAGTGAGAGACCAGTCCGTTTCCCCACAGAGGCCAGCCCCCTCCAGGGGCACCCCGGCCGCCCGCCACGGCGGAGGCGGACGCCCGGCTACGGCGCCTCCATCCATTCTGCTTGGGGAAAACTCCCCGGCGCCGCGGCTGCCGGGCGCGCCCCATCGTCGTGGCTCGTTTTCCGGGTGGCCGCGCCATGCCCCGAGCGAGAAGGGCCCTGCTGCACGTGGAACTGGGCGCTGACCAGGGCTGCCCAAATCCGGCCAATACTCACGAGCGTTCTGCCCAAATCGATCCCGATTTGGGCAGAACGCTCGTGAGAATTGGCCGGAAAACGCCCGGCGAACACACTTCGGGCACCACAGGGCCGCAGGGCGGCCCCCCCCGGGGCCCTGTCCGGGATCGCGGGTCGTCGCGTTCCGGCACCGCCAGGAGGAGCTCCGGGACGCGTGCCCCGGGGAGGCCGACGCCTCCCGCTCCTCAGCCTCCGGGGGTCCCCTCCCTGGCGCCGGCAGCTGGGGCCGGGCCAGCCCCGAAAGCCGGGCCCGGACCCGGGCCTGCTTGCTCAGCCTTCCGTTGCCAGGGGCCTGAGCCTGGGGGCCTCCCCATGGGGAACCCTGAGTCCCGCGCCACGAGTCCCCCGTCCGTCCCGGCGACAACGGCACCTTTCGCGGCTTCGTCCTAGCCGCGGAGTGAGAGACCAGTCCGTTTCCCCACAGAGGCCAGCCCCCTCCAGGGGCGCCCCGGCCGCCCGCCACGGCGGAGGCGGACGCCCGGCCACGGCGCCTCCATCCACTCTGCTCGGGGAAAACTCCCCGGCGCCGCGGCTGCCGGCAGCGCCCCATCGTCGCGGCTCGTTTTCCGGGTGGCCGCGCCATGCCCCGAGCGAGAAGGGCCCTGCTGCACGCGGAACTGGGCGCTGACCAGGGCTGCCCAACGCCGGCCAATTCTCACGAGCGTTCTGCCCAAATCGATCCCGATTTGGGCAGAACGCTCGTGAGAATTGGCCGGAAAACGCCCGGCGAACAAACTTCGGGCACCACAGGGCCGCAGGGCGGCCCCCCCCGGGGCCCTGTCCGGGTTCGCCTGTCGTCGCGTTCCGGCACCGCCAGGAGGAGCTCCGGGAGGCGTGCCCCGGGGAGGCCGACGCCTCCCGCTCCTCAGCCTCCGGGGGTCCCCTCCCTGGCGCCGGCAGCTGGGGCCAGGCCAGCCCCGAAAGCCGGGCCCGGGCCCGGGCCTGCTTGCTCAGCCTTCCGTTGCCAGGGGCCTGAGCCTGGGGGCCTCCCCATGGGGAACCCTGAGTCCCGCGCCACGAGTCCCCCGACCGTCCCGGCGACAACGGCACCTTTCGCGGCCTCGTCCTAGCCGCGGAGTGAGAGACCAGTCCGTTTCCCCACAGAGGCCAGCCCCCTCCAGGGGCGCCCCGGCCGCCCGCCACGGCGGAGGCGGACGCCCGGCCACGGCGCCTCCATCCACACTGCTCGGGGAAAACTCCCCGGCGCCGCGGCTGCCGGCGGCGCCCCATCGTCGCGGCTCGTTTTCCGGGTGGCCGCGCCATGCCCCGAGCGAGAAGGGCCCTGCTGAACGCGGAACTGGGCGCTGACCAGGGCTGCCCAACGCCGGCCAATTCTCACGAGCGTTGGCAGAACGCTCGTGAGAATTGGCCGGAAAACGCCCGGCGAACAAACTTCGGGCACCACAGGGCCGCAGGGCGGCCCCCCCCGGGGCCCTGTCCGGGTTCGCCTGTCGTCGCGTTCCGGCACCGCCAGGAGGAGCTCCGGGAGGCGTGCCCCGGGGAGGCCGACGCCTCCCGCTCCTCAGCCTCCGGGGGTCCCCTCCCTGGCGCCGGCAGCTGGGGCCGGGCCAGCCCCGAAAGCCGGGCCCGGGCCCGGGCCTGCTTGCTCAGCCTTCCGTTGCCAGGGGCCTGAGCCTGGGGGCCTCCCCATGGGGAACACTGAGTCCCTCGCCACGAGTCCCCCGACCGTCCCGGCGACAACGGCACCTTTCGCGGCTTCGTCCTAGCCGCGGAGTGAGAGACCAGTCCGTTTCCCCACAGAGGCCAGCCCCCTCCAGGGGCGCCCCGGCCGCCCGCCACGGCGGAGGCGGATGCCCAGCCACGGCGCCTCCATCCACTCTGCTCGGAGAAAACTCCCCGGCGCCGCTGCTGCCGGCCGCGCCCCATCGTCGCGGCTCGTTTTCCGGGTGGCCGCGCCATGCCCCGAGCGAGAAGGGCCCTGCTGCACGCGGAACTGGGCGCTGACCAGGGCTGCCCAACGCCGGCCAATTCTCACGAGCGTTCTGCCCAAATCGATCCCGATTTGGGCAGAACGCTCGTGAGAATTGGCCGGAAAACGCCCGGCGATCACACTTCGGGCACCACAGGGCCGCAGGGCGGCCCCCCCCGGGGCCCTGTCCGGGATCGCGGGTCGTCGCGTTCCGGCACCGCCAGGAGGAGCTCCGGGACGCGTGCCCCGGGGAGGCCGACGCCTCCCGCTCCTCAGCCTCCGGGGGTCCCCTCCCTGGCGCCGGCAGCTGGGGCCGGGCCAGCCCCGAAAGCCGGGCCCGGGCCCGGGCCTGCTTGCTCAGCCTTCCGTTGCCAGGGGCCTGAGCCTGGGGGCCTCCCCATGGGGAACCCTGAGTCCCGCGCCACGAGTCCCCCGTCCGTCCCGGCGACAACGGCACCTTTCGCGGCTTCGTCCTAGCCGCGGAGTGAGAGACCAGTCCGTTTCCCCACAGAGGCCAGCCCCCTCCAGGGGCGCCCCGGCCGCCCGCCACGGCGGAGGCGGACGCCCGGCCACGGCGCCTCCATCCACTCTGCTCGGGGAAAACTCCCCGGCGCCGCGGCTGCCGGCGGCGCCCCATCGTCCTGGCTCGTTTTCCGGGTGGCCGCGCCATGCCCCGAGCGAGAAGGGCCCTGCTGCACGCGGAACTGGGCGCTGACCAGGGCTGCCCAACGCCGGCCAATTCTCACGAGCGTTGGCAGAACGCTCGTGAGAATTGGCCGGAAAACGCCCGGCGAACAAACTTCGGGCACCACAGGGCCGCAGGGCGGCCCCCCCCGGGGCCCTGTCCGGGTTCGCCTGTCGTCGCGTTCCGGCACCGCCATGAGGAGCTCCGGGAGGCGTGCCCCGGGGAGGCCGACGCCTCCCGCTCCTCAGCCTCCGGGGGTCCCCTCCCTGGCGCCGGCAGCTAGGGCCGGGTCAGCCCCGAAAGCCGGGCCCGGGCCCGGGCCTGCTTGCTCAGACTTCCGTTGCCAGGGGCCTGAGCCTGGGGGCCACCCCATGGGGAACCATGAGTCCCGCGCCACGAGTCCCCCGACCGTCCCGGCGACAACAGCACTTTTCGCGTCTTCGTCCTAGCCGCGGAGTGAGAGACCAGTCCGTTTCCCCCCAGAGGCCAGCCCCCTCCAGGGGCGCCCCGGCCGCCCGCCACGGCGGAGGCGGACGCCCGGCCACGGCGCCTCTATCCACTCTGCTCGGGGAAAACTCCCCGGCGCCGGGGCCGCCGGCCGCGCCCCATCGTCGCGGCTCGTTTTCCGGGTGGCCGCGCCATGCCCCGAGCGAGAAAGGGCCCTGCTCCACGCGGCCTTGGGCGCTGACCAGGGCTGCCCAACGCCGGCCAATTCTCACGAGCGTTCTGCCCAAATCGATCCCGATTTGGGCAGAACGCTCGTGAGAATTGGCCGGAAAACGCCCGGCGAACACACTTCGGGCACCACAGGGCCGCAGGGCCGCCCCCCCGGGGCCCTGTCCGGGATCGCGTGTCGGCGCGTTCCGGCACCGCCAGGAGGAGCTCCGGGAGGCGGGCCCCGGGGAGGCCGACGCCTCCCGCTGCTCAGCCTCCGGGGGTCCCCTCCCTGGCGCCGGCCGCTGGGGCCGGGCCAGCCCCGAAAGCCGGGCCCGGGCCCGGGCCTGCTTGCTCAGCCTTCCGTTGCCAGGGGCCTGAGCCTGGGGGCCTCCGCATGGGGAACCCTGAGTCCCGCGCCACGAGTCCCCCCGACCGTCCCGGCGACCACGGCACCTTTCGCGGCTTCGTCCCAGCCGTGGAGTGAGAGATCACTCCGTTCCCCCACAGAGGCCAGCCCCCTCCACGGGCGCCCCGGCCGCCCGCCACGGCGGAGGCGGACGCCCGGCCACGGCGCCTCCATCCACTCTGCTCGGGGAAAACTCCCCGACGCCGGGGCCGCCGGCCACGCCCCATCGTCGCGGCTCGTTTTCCGGGTGGCCGCGCCATGCCCCGAGCGAGAAAGGGCCCTGCTCCACGCGGCCCTGGGCGCTGACCAGGGCTGCCCAACGCCGGCCAATTCTCACGAGCGTTCTGCCCAAATCGATCCCGATTTGGGCAGAACGCTCGTGAGAATTGGCCGGAAAACGCCCGGCGAACACACTTCGGGCACCACAGGGCCGCAGGGCCGCCCCCCCGGGGCCCTGTCCGGGATCGCGTGTCGGCGCGTTCCGGCACCGCCAGGAGGAGCTCCGGGAGGCGTGCCCCGGGGAGGCCGACGCCTCCCGCTCCTCAGCCTCCGGGGGTCCCCTCCCTGGCGCCGGCCGCTGGGGCCGGGCCAGCCCCGAAAGCCGGGCCCGGGCCCGGGCCTGCTTGCTCAGCCTTCCGTTGCCAGGGGCATGAGCCTGGGGGCCTCCGCATGGGGAACCCTGAGTCCCGCGCCACGAGTCCCCCCGACCGTCCCGGCGACCACGGCACCTTTCGCGGCTTCGTCCCAGCCGTGGAGTGAGAGATCACTCCGTTCCCCCACAGAGGCCAGCCCCCTCCACGGGCGCCCCGGCCGCCCGCCACGGCGGAGGCGGACGCCCGGCCACGGCGCCTCCATCCACTCTGCTCGGGGAAAACTCCCCGGCGCCGGGGCCGCCGGCCGCGCCCCATCGTCGCGGCTCGTTTTCCGGGTGGCCGCGCCATGCCCCGAGCGAGAAAGGGCCCTGCTCCACGCGGCCCTGGGCGCTGACCAGGGCTGCCCAACGCCGGCCAATTCTCACGAGCGTTCTGCCCAAATCGATCCCGATTTGGGCAGAACGCTCGTGAGAATTGGCCGGAAAACGCCCGGCGAACACACTTCGGGCACCACAGGGCCGCAGGGCCGCCCCCCGGGGCCCTGTCCGGGATCGCGTGTCGGCGCGTTCCGGCACCGCCAGGAGGAGCTCCGGGAGGCGGGCCCCGGGGAGGCCGACGCCTCCCGCTCCTCAGCCTCCGGGGGTCCCCTCCCTGGCGCCGGCCGCTGGGGCCGGGCCAGCCCCGAAAGCCGGGCCCGGGCCCGGGCCTGCTTGCTCAGCCTTCCGTTGCCAGGGGCCTGAGCCTGGGGGCCTCCGCATGGGGAACCCTGAGTCCCGCGCCACGAGTCCCCCCGACCGTCCCGGCGACCACGGCACCTTTCGCGGCTTCGTCCCAGGCGTGGAGTGAGAGATCACTCCGTTCCCCCACAGAGGCCAGCCCCCTCCACGGGCGCCCCGGCCGCCCGCCACGGCGGAGGCGGACGCCCGGCCACGGCGCCTCCATCCACTCTGCTCGGGGAAAACTCCCCGGCGCCGGGGCCGCCGGCCGCGCCCATTCGTCGCGGCTCGTTTTCCGGGTGGCCGCGCCATGCCCCGAGCGAGAAAGGGCCCTGCTCCACGCGGCCCTGGGCGCTGACCAGGGCTGCCCAACGCCGGCCAATTCTCACGAGCGTTCTGCCCAAATCGATCCCGATTTGGGCAGAACGCTCGTGAGAATTGGCCGGAAAACGCCCGGCGAACACACTTCGGGCACCACAGGGCCGCACGGCCGCCCCCCCGGGGCCCTGTCCGGGATCGCGTGTCGGCGCGTTCCGGCACCGCCAGGAGGAGCTCCGGGAGGCGGGCCCCGGGGAGGCCGACGCCTCCCGCTCCTCAGCCTCCGGGGGTCCCCTCCCTGGCGCCGGCCGCTGGGGCCGGGCCAGCCCCGAAAGCCGGGCCCGGGCCCGGGCCTGCTTGCTCAGCCTTCCGTTGCCAGGGGCCTGAGCCTGGGGGCCTCCGCATGGGGAACCCTGAGTCCCGCGCCACGAGTCCCCCCGACCGTCCCGGCGACCACGGCACCTTTCGCGGCTTCGTCCCAGCCGTGGAGTGAGAGATCACTCCGTTCCCCCACAGAGGCCAGCCCACTCCACGGGCGCCCCGGCCGCCCGCCACGGCGGAGGCGGACGCCCGGCCACGGCGCCTCCATCCACTCTGCTCGGGGAAAACTCCCAGGCGCCGGGGCCGCCGGCCGCGCCCATTCGTCGCGGCTCGTTTTCCGGGTGGCCGCGCCATGCCCCGAGCGAGAAAGGGCCCTGCTCCACGCGGCCCTGGGCGCTGACCAGGGCTGCCCAACGCCGGCCAATTCTCACGAGCGTTCTGCCCAAATCGATCCCGATTTGGGCAGAACGCTCGTGAGAATTGGCCGGAAAACGCCCGGCGAACACACTTCGGGCACCACAGGGCCGCAGGGCCGCCCCCCCGGGGCCCTGTCCGGGATCGCGTGTCGGCGCGTTCCGGCACCGCCAGGAGGAGCTCCGGGAGGCGGGCCCCGGGGAGGCCGACGCCTCCCGCTGCTCAGCCTCCGGGGGTCCCCTCCCTGGCGCCGGCCGCTGGGGCCGGGCCAGCCCCGAAAGCCGGGCCCGGGCCCGGGCCTGCTTGCTCAGCCTTCCGTTGCCAGGGGCCTGAGCCTGGGGGCCTCCGCATGGGGAACACTGAGTCCCGCGCCACGAGTCCCCCCGACCGTCCCGGCGACCACGGCACCTTTCGCGGCTTCGTCCCAGCCGTGGAGTGAGAGATCACTCCGTTCCCCCACAGAGGCCAGCCCCCTCCACGGGCGCCCCGGCCGCCCGCCACGGCGGAGGCGGACGCCCGGCCACGGCGCCTCCATCCACTCTGCTCGGGGAAAACTCCCCGACGCCGGGGCCGCCGGCCACGCCCCATCGTCGCGGCTCGTTTTCCGGGTGGCCGCGCCATGCCCCGAGCGAGAAAGGGCCCTGCTCCACGCGGCCCTGGGCGCTGACCAGGGCTGCCCAACGCCGGCCAATTCTCACGAGCGTTCTGCCCAAATCGATCCCGATTTGGGCAGAACGCTCGTGAGAATTGGCCGGAAAACGCCCGGCGAACACACTTCGGGCACCACAGGGCCGCAGGGCCGCCCCCCCCGGGGCCCTGTCCGGGATCGCGTGTCGGCGCGTTCCGGCACCGCCAGGAGGAGCTCCGGGAGGCGTGCCCCGGGGAGGCCGACGCCTCCCGCTCCTCAGCCTCCGGGGGTCCCCTCCCTGGCGCCGGCCGCTGGGGCCGGGCCAGCCCCGAAAGCCGGGCCCGGGCCCGGGCCTGCTTGCTCAGCCTTCCGTTGCCAGGGGCATGAGCCTGGGGGCCTCCGCATGGGGAACCCTGAGTCCCGCGCCACGAGTCCCCCCGACCGTCCCGGCGACCACGGCACCTTTCGCGGCTTCGTCCCAGCCGTGGAGTGAGAGATCACTCCGTTCCCCCACAGAGGCCAGCCCCCTCCACGGGCGCCCCGGCCGCCCGCCACGGCGGAGGCGGACGCCCGGCCACGGCGCCTCCATCCACTCTGCTCGGGGAAAACTCCCCGGCGCCGGGGCCGCCGGCCGCGCCCCATCGTCGCGGCTCGTTTTCCGGGTGGCCGCGCCATGCCCCGAGCGAGAAAGGGCCCTGCTCCACGCGGCCCTGGGCGCTGACCAGGGCTGCCCAACGCCGGCCAATTCTCACGAGCGTTCTGCCCAAATCGATCCCGATTTGGGCAGAACGCTCGTGAGAATTGGCCGGAAAACGCCCGGCGAACACACTTCGGGCACCACAGGGCCGCAGGGCCGCCCCCCGGGGCCCTGTCCGGGATCGCGTGTCGGCGCGTTCCGGCACCGCCAGGAGGAGCTCCGGGAGGCGGGCCCCGGGGAGGCCGACGCCTCCCGCTCCTCAGCCTCCGGGGGTCCCCTCCCTGGCGCCGGCCGCTGGGGCCGGGCCAGCCCCGAAAGCCGGGCCCGGGCCCGGGCCTGCTTGCTCAGCCTTCCGTTGCCAGGGGCCTGAGCCTGGGGGCCTCCGCATGGGGAACCCTGAGTCCCGCGCCACGAGTCCCCCCGACCGTCCCGGCGACCACGGCACCTTTCGCGGCTTCGTCCCAGCCGTGGAGTGAGAGATCACTCCGTTCCCCCACAGAGGCCAGCCCCCTCCACGGGCGCCCCGGCCGCCCGCCACGGCGGAGGCGGACGCCCGGCCACGGCGCCTCCATCCACTCTGCTCGGGGAAAACTCCCCGACGCCGGGGCCGCCGGCCACGCCCCATCGTCGCGGCTCGTTTTCCGGGTGGCCGCGCCATGCCCCGAGCGAGAAAGGGCCCTGCTCCACGCGGCCCTGGGCGCTGACCAGGGCTGCCCAACGCCGGCCAATTCTCACGAGCGTTCTGCCCAAATCGATCCCGATTTGGGCAGAACGCTCGTGAGAATTGGCCGGAAAACGCCCGGCGAACACACTTCGGGCACCACAGGGCCGCAGGGCCGCCCCCCGGGGCCCTGTCCGGGATCGCGTGTCGGCGCGTTCCGGCACCGCCAGGAGGAGCTCCGGGAGGCGGGCCCCGGGGAGGCCGACGCCTCCCGCTCCTCAGCCTCCGGGGGTCCCCTCCCTGGCGCCGGCCGCTGGGGCCGGGCCAGCCCCGAAAGCCGGGCCCGGGCCCGGGCCTGCTTGCTCAGCCTTCCGTTGCCAGGGGCCTGAGCCTGGGGGCCTCCGCATGGGGAACCCTGAGTCCCGCGCCACGAGTCCCCCCGACCGTCCCGGCGACCACGGCACCTTTCGCGGCTTCGTCCCAGCCGTGGAGTGAGAGATCACTCCGTTCCCCCACAGAGGCCAGCCCCCTCCACGGGCGCCCCGGCCGCCCGCCACGGCGGAGGCGGACGCCCGGCCACGGCGCCTCCATCCACTCTGCTCGGGGAAAACTCCCCGGCGCCGCGGCTGCCGGCGGCGCCCCATCGTCGCGGCTCGTTTTCCGGGTGGCCGCGCCATGCCCCGAGCGAGAAGGGCCCTGCTGCACGCGGAACTGGGCGCTGACCAGGGCTGCCCAACGCCGGCCAATTCTCACGAGCGTTGGCAGAACGCTCGTGAGAATTGGCCGGAAAACGCCCGGCGAACAAACTTCGGGCACCACAGGGCCGCAGGGCGGCCCCCCCCGGGGCCCTGTCCGGGTTCGCCTGTCGTCGCGTTCCGGCACCGCCAGGAGGAGCTCCGGGAGGCGTGCCCCGGGGAGGCCGACGCCTCCCGCTCCTCAGCCTCCGGGGGTCCCCTCCCTGGCTCCGGCAGCTGGGGCCGGGCCAGCCCCGAAAGCCGGGCCCGGGCCCGGGCCTGCTTGCTCAGCCTTCCGTTGCCAGGGGCCTGACCTTACGGGCATCCCCATGGGGAAACCTGAGTCCCGCGCCACGAGTCCCCCGACCGTCCCGGCGACAACGGCACCTTTCGCGGCTTTGTCTTTGCCTTGGAGTGAGAGACCAGTCCGTTTCCCCACAGAGGCCAGCCCCCTCCAAGGGCGCCCAGGCCGCCCGCCACGGCGGAGGCGGACGCCCGGCCACGGCGCCTCCATCCACTTTGCTTGGGGAAAACTACCCGGCGCCGCGGCTGCCGGCCGCTTCCCATCGTCGCGGCTCGTTTTCTGGGTGGCCGCGCCATGCCCCGAGCGAGAAAGGGCTCTGCTGCACGCGGAACTGGGCGCTGACCAGGGCTGCCCAACGCCGGCCAATTCTCACGAGCGTTCTGCCCAAATCGATCCCGATTTGGGCAGAACGCTCGTGAGAATTGGCCGGAAAACGCCCGGCGAACACACTTCGGGCACCACAGGGCCGCAGGGCGGCCCCCCCCGGGGCCCTGTCCGGGATCGGGGTTCGTCGCGGTCCGGCACCTCCAGGAGGAGCTCCGGGAGGCGTGCCCCGGGGAGGCCGACGCCTCCCGCTCCTCAGCCTCCGGGGGTCCCGTCCCTGGCGCCGGCAGCTGAGGCCGGGCCAGCCCCGAAAGCCGGGCCCGGGCCCTGGCCTGCTTGCTCAGCCTTCCGTTGCCAGGGGCCTGAGCCTGGGGGCCTCCCCATGGGGAACCCTGAGTCCCGCGCCACGAGTCCCCCGACCGTCCCTGCGACAACGGCACCTTCGCGGCTTCGTCCTAGCCGCGGAGTGAGAGACCAGTCCGTTTCCCCACAGAGGCCAGCCCCCTCCAGGGGCACCCCGGCCGCCCGCCAAGGCGGAGGCGGACGCCCGGCTACGGCGCCTCCATCCATTCTGCTTGGGGAAAACTCCCCGGCGCCGCGGCTGCCGGGCGCGCCCCATCGTCGTGGCTCGTTTTCCGGGTGGCCGCGCCATGCCCCGAGCGAGATGGGCCCTGCTGCACGTGGAACTGGGCGCTGACCAGGGCTGCCCAAATCCGGCCAATTCTCACGAGCGTTCTGCCCAAATCGATCCCGATTTGGGCAGAACGCTCGTGAGAATTGGCCGGAAAACGCCCGGCGAACACACTTCGGGCACCACAGGGCCGCAGGGCGGCCCCCCCCGGGGCCCTGTCCGGGATCGCGGGTCGTCGCGTTCCGGCACCGCCAGGAAGAGCTCCGGGACGCGTGCCCCGGGGAGGCCGACGCCTCCCGCTCCTCAGCCTCCGGGGGTCCCCTCCCTGGCGCCGGCCGCTGGGGCCGGGCCAGCCCCGAAAGCCGGGCCCGGGCCCGGGCCTGCTTGCTCAGCCTTCCGTTGCCAGGGGCCTGAGCCTGGGGGCCTCCCCATGGGGAACCCTGAGTCCCGCGCCACGAGTCCCCCGTCCGTCCCGGCGACAACGGCACCTTTCGCGGCTTCGTCCTAGCCGCGGAGTGAGAGACCAGTCCGTTTCCTCACAGAGGCCAGCCCCCTCCAGGGGCGCCCCGGCCGCCCGCCACGGCGGAGGCGGACGCCCGGCCACGGCGCCTCCATCCACTCTGCTCGGGGAAAACTCCCCGGCGCCGCGGCTGCCGGCGGCGCCCCATCGTCGCGGCTCGTTTTCCGGGTGGCCGCGCCATGCCCCGAGCGAGAAGGGCCCTGCTGCACGCGGAACTGGGCGCTGACCAGGGCTGCCCAACGCCGGCCAATTCTCACGAGCGTTGGCAGAACGCTCGTGAGAATTGGCCGGAAAACGCCCGGCGAACAAACTTCGGGCACCACAGGGCCGCAGGGCGGCCCCCCCCGGGGCCCTGTCCGGGTTCGCCTGTCGTCGCGTTCCGGCACCGCCAGGAGGAGCTCCGGGAGGCGTGCCCCGGGGAGGCCGACGCCTCCCGCTCCTCAGCCTCCGGGGGTCCCCTCCCTGGCTCCGGCAGCTGGGGCCGGGCCAGCCCCGAAAGCCGGGCCCGGGCCCGGGCCTGCTTGCTCAGCCTTCCGTTGCCAGGGGCCTGACCTTACGGGCATCCCCATGGGGAAACCTGAGTCCCGCGCCACGAGTCCCCCGACCGTCCCGGCGACAACGGCACCTTTCGCGGCTTTGTCTTTGCCTTGGAGTGAGAGACCAGTCCGTTTCCCCACAGAGGCCAGCCCCCTCCAAGGGCGCCCAGGCCGCCCGCCACGGCGGAGGCGGACGCCCGGCCACGGCGCCTCCATCCACTTTGCTTGGGGAAAACTACCCGGCGCCGCGGCTGCCGGCCGCTTCCCATCGTCGCGGCTCGTTTTCTGGGTGGCCGCGCCATGCCCCGAGCGAGAAAGGGCTCTGCTGCACGCGGAACTGGGCGCTGACCAGGGCTGCCCAACGCCGGCCAATTCTCACGAGCGTTCTGCCCAAATCGATCCCGATTTGGGCAGAACGCTCGTGAGAATTGGCCGGAAAACGCCCGGCGAACACACTTCGGGCACCACAGGGCCGCAGGGCGGCCCCCCCCGGGGCCCTGTCCGGGATCGGGGTTCGTCGCGGTCCGGCACCTCCAGGAGGAGCTCCGGGAGGCGTGCCCCGGGGAGGCCGACGCCTCCCGCTCCTCAGCCTCCGGGGGTCCCGTCCCTGGCGCCGGCAGCTGAGGCCGGGCCAGCCCCGAAAGCCGGGCCCGGGCCCTGGCCTGCTTGCTCAGCCTTCCGTTGCCAGGGGCCTGAGCCTGGGGGCCTCCCCATGGGGAACCCTGAGTCCCGCGCCACGAGTCCCCCGTCCGTCCCGGCGACAACGGCACCTTTCGCGGCTTCGTCCTAGCCGCGGAGTGAGAGACCAGTCCGTTTCCCCACAGAGGCCAGCCCCCTCCAGGGGCGCCCCGGCCGCCCGCCACGGCGGAGGCGGACGCCCGGCCACGGCGCCTCCATCCACTCTGCTCGGGGAAAACTCCCCGGCGCCGCGGCAGCCGGCGGCACCCCATCGTCGCGGCTCGTTTTCCGGGTGGCCGCGCCATGCCCCGAGCGAGAAGGGCCCTGCTGCACGCGGAACTGGGCGCTGACCAGGGCTGCCCAACGCGGGCCAATTCTCACGAGCGTTCTGCCCAAATCGATCCCGATTTGGGCAGAACGCTCGTGAGAATTGGCCGGAAAACGCCCGGCGAACAAACTTCGGGCACCACAGGGCCGCAGGGCGGCCCCCCCCGGGGCCCTGTCCGGGTTCGCCTGTCGTCGCGTTCCGGCACCGCCAGGAGGAGCTCCGGGAGGCGTGCCCCGGGGAGGCCGACGCCTCCCGCTCCTCAGCCTCCGGGGGTCCCCTCCCTGGCGCCGGCAGCTGGGGCCAGGCCAGCCCCGAAAGCCGGGCCCGGGCCCGGGCCTGCTTGGTCAGCCTTCCGTTGCCAGGGGCCTGAGCCTGGGGGCCTCCCCATGGGGAACCCTGAGTCCCGCGCCACGAGTCCCCCGACCGTCCCGGCGACAACGGCACCTTTCGCGGCCTCGTCCTAGCCGCGGAGTGAGAGACCAGTCCGTTTCCCCACAGAGGCCAGCCCCCTCCAGGGGCGCCCCGGCCGCCCGCCACGGCGGAGGCGGACGCCCGGCCACGGCGCCTCCATCCACTCTGCTCGGGGAAAACTCCCCGGCGCCGCGGCTGCCGGCGGCGCCCCATCGTCGCGGCTCGTTTTCCGGGTGGCCGCGCCATGCCCCGAGCGAGAAGGGCCCTGCTGCACGCGGAACTGGGCGCTGACCAGGGCTGCCCAACGCCGGCCAATTCTCACGAGCGTTCTGCCCAAATCGATCCCGATTTGGGCAGAACGCTCGTGAGAATTGGCCGGAAAACGCCCGGCGAACAAACTTCGGGCACCACAGGGCCGCAGGGCGGCCCCCCCCGGGGCCCTGTCCTGGTTCGCCTGTCGTCGCGTTCCGGCACCGCCAGGAGGAGCTCCGGGAGGCGTGCCCCGGGGAGGCCGACGCCTCCCGCTCCTCAGCCTCCGGGGGTCCCCTCCCTGGCGCCGGCAGCTGGGGCCGGGCCAGCCCCGAAAGCCGGGCCCGGGCCCGGGCCTGCTTGCTCAGCCTTCCGTTGCCAGGGGCCTGAGCCTGGGGGCCTCCCCATGGGGAACACTGAGTCCCTCGCCACGAGTCCCCCGACCGTCCCGGCGACAACGGCACCTTTCGCGGCTTCGTCCTAGCCGCGGAGTGAGAGACCAGTCCGTTTCCCCACAGAGGCCAGCCCCCTCCAGGGGCGCCCCTGCCGCCCGCCACGGCGGAGGCGGATGCCCAGCCACGGCGCCTCCATCCACTCTGCTCGGAGAAAACTCCCCGGCGCCGCTGCTGCCGGCCGCGCCCCATCGTCGCGGCTCGTTTTCCGGGTGGCCGCGCCATGCCCCGAGCGAGAAGGGCCCTGCTGCACGCGGAACTGGGCGCTGACCAGGGCTGCCCAACGCCGGCCAATTCTCACGAGCGTTCTGCCCAAATCGATCCCGATTTGGGCAGAACGCTCGTGAGAATTGGCCGGAAAACGCCCGGCGAACACACTTCGGGCACCACAGGGCCGCAGGGCGGCCCCCCCCGGGGCCCTGTCCGGGATCGCGGGTCGTCGCGTTCCGGCACCGCCAGGAGGAGCTCCGGGACGCGTGCCCCGGGGAGGCCGACGCCTCCCGCTCCTCAGCCTCCGGGGGTCCCCTCCCTGGCGCCGGAAGCTGGGGCCGGGCCAGCCCCGAAAGCCGGGCCCGGGCCCGGGCCTGCTTGCTCAGCCTTCCGTTGCCAGGGGCCTGAGCCTGGGGGCCTCCCCATGGGGAACCCTGAGTCCCGCGCCACGAGTCCCCCGTCCGTCCCGGCGACAACGGCACCTTTCGCGGCTTCGTCCTAGCCGCGGAGTGAGAGACCAGTCCGTTTCCCCACAGAGGCCAGCCCCCTCCAGGGGCGCCCCGGCCGCCCGCCACGGCGGAGGCGGACGCCCGGCCACGGCGCCTCCATCCACTCTGCTCGGGGAAAACTCCCCGGCGCCGCGGCTGCCGGCGGCGCCCCATCGTCGCGGCTCGTTTTCCGGGTGGCCGCGCCATGCCCCGAGCGAGAAGGGCCCTGCTGCACGCGGAACTGGGCGCTGACCAGGGCTACCCAACGCCGGCCAATTCTCACGAGCGTTCTGCCCAAATCGATCCCGATTTGGGCAGAACGCTCGTGAGAATTGGCCGGAAAACGCCCGGCGAACAAACTTCGGGCACCACAGGGCCGCAGGGCGGCCCCCCCCGGGGCCCTGTCCGGGTTCGCCTGTCGTCGCGTTCCGGCACCGCCAGGAGGAGCTCCGGGAGGCGTGCCCCGGGGAGGCCGACGCCTCCCGCTCCTCAGCCTCCGGGGGTCCCCTCCCTGGCGCCGGCAGCTGGGGCCAGGCCAGCCCCGAAAGCCGGGCCCGGGCCCGGGCCTGCTTGCTCAGCCTTCCGTTGCCAGGGGCCTGAGCCTGGGGGCCTCCCCATGGGGAACCCTGAGTCCCGCGCCACGAGTCCCCCGACCGTCCCGGCGACAACGGCACCTTTCGCGGCCTCGTCCTAGCCGCGGAGTGAGAGACCAGTCCGTTTCCCCACAGAGGCCAGCCCCCTCCAGGGGCGCCCCGGCCGCCCGCCACGGCGGAGGCGGACGCCCGGCCACGGCGCCTCCATCCACTCTGCTCGGGGAAAACTCCCCGGCGCCGCGGCTGCCGGCGGCGTCCCATCGTCGCGGCTCGTTATCCGGGTGGCCAGGCTATGCCCCGAGCGAGAAGGGCCCTGCTGCACGCGGAACTGGGCGCTGACCAGGGCTGCCCAACGCCGGCCAATTCTCACAAGCGTTGGCAGAACGCTCGTGAGAATTGGCCGGAAAACGCCCGGCGAACAAACTTCGGGCACCACAGGGCCGCAAGGCGGCCCCCCCCGGGGCCCTGTCCGGGTTCGCCTGTCGTCGCGTTCCAGCACCGCCAGGAGGAGCTCCGGGAGGCGTGCCCCGGGGAGGCCGACGCCTCCCGCTCCTCAGCCTCCGGGGGTCCCCTCCCTGGCGCCGGCAGCTGGGGCCGGGCCAGCCCCGAAAGCCGGGCCCGGGCCCGGGCCTGCTTGCTCAGCCTTCCGTTGCCAGGGGCCTGAGCCTGGGGGCCTCCCCATGGGGAACCCTGAGTCCCTCGCCACGAGTCCCCCGACCGTCCCGGCGACAACGGCACCTTTCGCGGCTTCGTCCTAGCCGCGGAGTGAGAGACCAGTCCGTTTCCCCACAGAGGCCAGCCCCCTCCAGGGGCGCCCCGGCCGCCCGCCACGGCGGAGGCGGATGCCCGGCCACGGCGCCTCCATCCACTCTGCTCGGAGAAAACTCCCCGGCGCCGCTGCTGCCCGCCGCGCCCCATCGTCGCGGCTCGTTTTCCGGGTGGCCGCGCCATGCCCCGAGCGAGAAGGGCCCTGCTGCACGCGGAACTGGGCGCTGACCAGGGCTGCCCAACGCCGGCCAATTCTCACGAGCGTTCTGCCCAAATCGATCCCGATTTGGGCAGAACGCTCGTGAGAATTGGCCGGAAAACGCCCGGCGAACACACTTCGGGCACCACAGGGCCGCAGGGCGGCCCCCCCCGGGGCCCTGTCCGGGATCGCGGGTCGTCGCGTTCCGGCACCGCCGGGAGGAGCTCCGGGATGCGGGCCCCGGGGAGGCCGACGCCTCCCGCTCCTCAGCCTCCGGGGGTCCCCTCCCTGGCGCCGGCAGCTAGGGCCGGGCCAGCCCCGAAAGCCGGGCCCGGGCCCGGGCCTGCTTGCTCAGCCTTCCGTTGCCAGGGGCCTGAGCCTGGGGGCCTCCGCATGGGGAACCCTGAGTCCCGCGCCACGAGTCCCCCCGACCGTCCCGGCGACCACGGCACCTTTCGCGGCTTCGTCCCAGCCGTGGAGTGAGAGATCACTCCGTTCCCCCACAGAGGCCAGCTCCCTCCACGGGCGCCCCGGCCGCCCGCCACGGCGGAGGCGGACGCCCGGCCACGGCACCTCCATCCACTCTGCTCGGGGAAAACTCCCCGGCGCCGGGGCCGCCGGCCGCGCCCATTCGTCGCGGCTCGTTTTCCGGGTGGCCGCGCCATGCCCCGAGCGAGAAAGGGCCCTGCTCCACGCGGCCCTGGGCGCTGACCAGGGCTGCCCAACGCCGGCCAATTCTCACGAGCGTTCTGCCCAAATCGATCCCGATTTGGGCAGAACGCTCGTGAGAATTGGCCGGAAAACGCCCGGCGAACACACTTCGGGCACCACAGGGCCGCAGGGCGGCCCCCCCCGGGGCCCTGTCCGGGATCGCGGGTCGTCGCGTTCCGGCACCGCCGGGAGGAGCTCCGGGATGCGGGCCCCGGGGAGGCCGACGCCTCCCGCTCCTCAGCCTCCGGGGGTCCCCTCCCTGGCGCCGGCAGCTAGGGCCGGGCCAGCCCCGAAAGCCGGGCCCGGGCCCGGGCCTGCTTGCTCAGCCTTCCGTTGCCAGGGGCCTGAGCCTGGGGGCCTCCGCATGGGGAACCCTGAGTCCCGCGCCACGAGTCCCCCCGACCGTCCCGGCGACCACGGCACCTTTCGCGGCTTCGTCCCAGCCGTGGAGTGAGAGATCACTCCGTTCCCCCACAGAGGCCAGCCCCCTCCACGGGCGCCCCGGCCGCCCGCCACGGCGGAGGCGGACGCCCGGCCACGGCACCTCCATCCACTCTGCTCGGGGAAAACTCCCCGGCGCCGGGGCCGCCGGCCGCGCCCATTCGTCGCGGCTCGTTTTCCGGGTGGCCGCGCCATGCCCCGAGCGAGAAAGGGCCCTGCTCCACGCGGCCCTGGGCGCTGACCAGGGCTGCCCAACGCCGGCCAATTCTCACGAGCGTTCTGCCCAAATCGATCCCGATTTGGGCAGAACGCTCGTGAGAATTGGCCGGAAAACGCCCGGCGAACACACTTCGGGCACCACAGGGCCGCAGGGCCGCCCCCCCCGGGGCCCTGTCCGGGATCGCGTGTCGGCGCGTTCCGGCACCGCCAGGAGGAGCTCCGGGAGGCGGGCCCCGGGGAGGCCGACGCCTCCCGCTCCTCAGCCTCCGGGGGTCCCCTCCCTGGCGCCGGCCGCTGGGGCCGGGCCAGCCCCGAAAGCCGGGCCCGGGCCCGGGCCTGCTTGCTCAGCCTTCCGTTGCCAGGGGCCTGAGCCTGGGGGCCTCCGCATGGGGAACCCTGAGTCCCACGCCACGAGTCCCCCCGACCGTCCCGGCGACCACGGCACCTTTCGCGGCTTCGTCCCAGCCGTGGAGTGAGAGATCACTCCGTTCCCCCACAGAGGCCAGCCCCCTCCACGGGTGCCCCGGCCGCCCGCCACGGCGGAGGCGGACGCCCGGCCACGGCGCCTCCATCCACTCTGCTCGGGGAAAACTCCCCGGCGCCGGGGCCGCCGGCCGCGCCCCATCGTCGCGGCTCATTTTCCGGGTGGCCGCGCCATGCCCCGAGCGAGAAAGGGCCCTGCTCCACGCGGCCCTGGGCGCTGACCAGGGCTGCCCAACGCCGGCCAATTCTCACGAGCGTTCTGCCCAAATCGATCCCGATTTGGGCAGAACGCTCGTGAGAATTGGCCGGAAAACGCCCGGCGAACACACTTCGGGCACCAGAGGGCCGCAGGGCCGCCCCCCCGGGGCCCTGTCCGGGATCGCGTGTCGGCGCGTTCCGGCACCGCCAGGAGGAGCTCCGGGAGGCGGGCCCCGGGGAGGCCGACGCCTCCTGCTCCTCAGCCTCCGGGGGTCCCCTCCCTGGCGCCGGCCGCTGGGGCCGGGCCAGCCCCGAAAGCCGGGCCCGGGCCCGGGCCTGCTTGCTCAGCCTTCCGTTGCCAGGGGCCTGAGCCTGGGGGCCTCCGCATGGGGAACCCTGAGTTCCGCGCCACGAGTCCCCCCGACCGTCCCGGCGACCACGGCACCTTTCGCGGCTTCGTCCCAGCCGTGGAGTGAGAGATCACTCCGTTCCCCCACAGAGGCCAGCCCCCTCCACGGGCGCCCCGGCCGCCCGCCACGGCGGAGGCGGACGCCCGGCCACGGCGCCTCCATCCACTCTGCTCGGGGAAAACTCCCCGGCGCCGGGGACGCCGGCCGCGCCCCATCGTCGCGGCTCGTTTTCCGGGTGGCCGCGCCATGCCCCGAGCGAGAAAGGGCCCTGCTCCACGCGGCCCTGGGCGCTGACCAGGGCTGCCCAACGCCGGCCAATTCTCACGAGCATTCTGCCCAAATCGATCCCGATTTGGGCAGAACGCTCGTGAGAATTGGCCGGAAAACGCCCGGCGAACACACTTCGGGCACCAGAGGGCCGCAGGGCCGCCCCCCCGGGGCCCTGTCCGGGATCGCGTGTCGGCGCGTTCCGGCACCGCCAGGAGGAGCTCCGGGAGGCGGGCCCCGGGGAGGCCGACGCCTCCCGCTCCTCAGCCTCCGGGGGTCCCCTCCCTGGCGCCGGCCGCTGGGGCCGGGCCAGCCCCGAAAGCCGGGCCCGGGCCCGGGCCTGCTTGCTCAGCCTTCCGTTGCCAGGGGCCTGAGCCTGGGGGCCTCCGCATGGGGAACCCTGAGTCCCGCGCCACGAGTCCCCCCGACCGTCCCGGCGACCACGGCACCTTTCGCGGCTTCGTCCCAGCCGTGGAGTGAGAGATCACTCCGTTCCCCCACAGAGGCCAGCCCCCTCCACGGGCGCCCCGGCCGCCCGCCACGGCGGAGGCGGACGCCCGGCCACGGCGCCTCCATCCACTCTGCTCGGGGAAAACTCCCCGGCGCCGGGGCCGCCGGCCGCGCCCATTCGTCGCGGCTCGTTTTCCGGGTGGCCGCGCCATGCCCCGAGCGAGAAAGGGCCCTGCTCCACGCGGCCCTGGGCGCTGACCAGGGCTGCCCAACGCCGGCCAATTCTCACGAGCGTTCTGCCCAAATCGATCCCGATTTGGGCAGAACGCTCGTGAGAATTGGCCGGAAAACGCCCGGCGAACACACTTCGGGCACCACAGGGCCGCAGGGCCGCCCCCCCGGGGCCCTGTCCGGGATCGCGTGTCGGCGCGTTCCGGCACCGCCAGGAGGAGCTCCGGGAGGTGGGCCCCGGGGAGGCCGACGCCTCCCGCTCCTCAGCCTCCGGGGGTCCCCTCCCTGGCGCCGGGCGCTGGGGCCGGGCCAGCCCCGAAAGCCGGGCCCGGGCCCGGGCCTGCTTGCTCAGCCTTCCGTTGCCAGGGGCCTGAGCCTGGGGGCCTCCGCATGGGGAACCCTGAGTCCCGCGCCACGAGTCCCCCCGACCGTCCCGGCGACCACGGCACCTTTCGCGGCTTCGTCCCAGCCGTGGAGTGAGAGATCACTCCGTTCCCCCACAGAGGCCAGCCCCCTCCACGGGCGCCCCGGCCGCCCGCCACGGCGGAGGCGGACGCCCGGCCACGGCGCCTCCATCCACTCTGCTCGGGGAAAACTCCCCGGCGCCGGGGCCGCCGGCCGCGCCCCATCGTCGCGGCTCGTTTTCCGGGTGGCCGCGCCATGCCCCGAGCGAGAAAGGGCCCTGCTCCACGCGGCCCTGGGCGCTGACCAGGGCTGCCCAACGCCGGCCAATTCTCACGAGCGTTCTGCCCAAATCGATTCCGATTTGGGCAGAACGCTCGTGAGAATTGGCCGGAAAACGCCCGGCGAACACACTTCGGGCACCACAGGGCCGCAGGGCCGCCCCCCCGGGGCCCTGTCCGGGATCGCGTGTCGGCGCGTTCCGGCACCGCCAGGAGGAGCTCCGGGAGGCGGGCCCCGGGGAGGCCGACACCTCCCGCTCCTCAGCCTCCGGGGGTCCCCTCCCTGGCGCCGGCCGCTGGGGCCGGGCCAGCCCCGAAAGCCGGGCCCGGGCCCGGGCCTGCTTGCTCAGCCTTCCGTTGCCAGGGGCCTGAGCCTGGGGGCCTCCGCATGGGGAACCCTGAGTCCCGCGCCACGAGTCCCCCCGACCGTCCCGGCGACCACGGCACCTTTCGCGGCTTCGTCCCAGCCGTGGAGTGAGAGATCACTCCGTTCCCCCACAGAGGCCAGCCCCCTCCACGGGCGCCCCGGCCGCCCGCCACGGCGGAGGCGGACGCCCGGCCACGGCGCCTCCATCCACTCTGCTCGGGGAAAACTCCCCGGCGCCGCGGCTGCCGGCGGCGCCCCATCGTCGCGGCTCGTTTTCCGGGTGGCCGCGCCATGCCCCGAGCGAGAAGGGCCCTGCTGCACGCGGAACTGGGCGCTGACCAGGGCTGCCCAACGCCGGCCAATTCTCACGAGCGTTCTGCCCAAATCGATCCCGATTTGGGCAGAACGCTCGTGAGAATTGGCCGGAAAACGCCCGGCGAACAAACTTCGGGCACCACAGGGCCGCAGGGCGGCCCCCCCCCGGGGCCCTGTCCGGGTTCGCCTGTCGTCGCGTTCCGGCACCGCCAGGAGGAGCTCCGGGAGGCGTGCCCCGGGGAGGCCGACGCCTCCCGCTCCTCAGCCTCCGGGGGTCCCCTCCCTGGCGCCGGCAGCTGGGGCCGGGCCAGCCCCGAAAGCCGGGCCCGGGCCCGGGCCTGCTTGCTCAGCCTTCCGTTGCCAGGGGCCTGAGCCTGGGGGCCTCCCCATGGGGAACACTGAGTCCCTCGCCACGAGTCCCCCGACCGTCCCGGCGACAACGGCACCTTTCGCGGCTTCGTCCTAGCCGCGGAGTGAGAGACCAGTCCGTTTCCCCACAGAGGCCAGCCCCCTCCAGGGGCGCCCCGGCCGCCCGCCACGGCGGAGGCGGATGCCCAGCCACGGCGCCTCCATCCACTCTGCTCGGAGAAAACTCCCCGGCGCCGCTGCTGCCGGCCGCGCCCAATCGTCGCGGCTCGTTTTCCGGGTGGCCGCGCCATGCCCCGAGCGAGAAGGGCCCTGCTGCACGCGGAACTGGGCGCTGACCAGGGCTGCCCAACGCCGGCCAATTCTCACGAGCGTTCTGCCCAAATCGATCCCGATTTGGGCAGAACGCTCGTGAGAATTGGCCGGAAAACGCCCGGCGAACACACTTCGGGCACCACAGGGCCGCAGGGCGGCCCCCCCCGGGGCCCTGTCCGGGATCGCGGGTCGTCGCGTTCCGGCACCGCCAGGAGGAGCTCCGGGACGCGTGCCCCGGGGAGGCCGACGCCTCCCGCTCCTCAGCCTCCGGGGGTCCCCTCCCTGGCGCCGGCAGCTGGGGCCGGGCCAGCCCCGAAAGCCGGGCCCGGGCCCGGGCCTGCTTGCTCAGCCTTCCGTTGCCAGGGGCCTGAGCCTGGGGGCCTCCCCATGGGGAACCCTGAGTCCCGCGCCACGAGTCCCCCGTCCGTCCCGGCGACAACGGCACCTTTCGCGGCTTCGTCCTAGCCGCGGAGTGAGAGACCAGTCCGATTCCCCACAGAGGCCAGCCCCCTCCAGGGGCGCCCCGGCCGCCCGCCACGGCGGAGGCGGACGCCCGGCCACGGCGCCTCCATCCACTCTGCTCGGGGAAAACTCCCCGGCGCCGCGGCTGCCGGCGGCGCCCCATCGTCGCGGCTCGTTTTCCGGGTGGCCGCGCCATGCCCCGAGCGAGAAGGGCCCTGCTGCACGCGGAACTGGGCGCTGACCAGGGCTGCCCAACGCCGGCCAATTCTCACAAGCGTTGGCAGAACGCTCGTGAGAATTGGCCGGGAAAACGCCCGGCGAACAAACTTCGGGCACCACAGGGCCGCAGGGCGGCCCCCCCCGGGGCCCTGTCCGGGTTCGCCTGTCGTCGCGTTCCGGCACCGCCAGGAGGAGCTCCGGGAGGCGTGCCCCGGGGAGGCCGACGCCTCCCGCTCCTCAGCCTCCGGGGGTCCCCTCCCTGGCGCCGGCAGCTGGGGCCGGGCCAGCCCCGAAAGCCGGGCCCGGGCCCGGGCCTGCTTGCTCAGCCTTCCGTTGCCAGGGGCCTGAGCCTGGGGGCCTCCCCATTGGGAACCCTGAGTCCCTCGCCACGAGTCCCCCGACCGTCCCGGCGACAACGGCACCTTTCGCGGCTTCGTCCTAGCCGCGGAGTGAGAGACCAGTCCGTTTCCCCACAGAGGCCAGCCCCCTCCAGGGGCGCCCCGGCCGCCCGCCACGGCGGAGGCGGATGCCCGGCCACGGCGCCTCCATCCACTCTGCTCGGAGAAAACTCCCCGGCGCCGCTGCTGCCCCGCCGCGCCCCATCGTCGCGGCTCGTTTTCCGGGTGGCCGCGCAATGCCCCGAGCGAGAAGGGCCCTGCTGCACGCGGAACTGGGCGCTGACCAGGGCTGCCCAACGCCGGCCAATTCTCACGAGCGTTCTGCCCAAATCGATCCCGATTTGGGCAGAACGCTCGTGAGAATTGGCCGGAAAACGCCCGGCGAACACACTTCGGGCACCACAGGGCCGCAGGGCGGCCCCCCCCGGGGCCCTGTCCGGGATCGCGGGTCGTCGCGTTCCGGCACCGCCGGGAGGAGCTCCGGGATGCGGGCCCCGGGGAGGCCGACGCCTCCCGCTCCTCAGCCTCCGGGGGTCCCCTCCCTGGCGCCGGCAGCTAGGGCCGGGCCAGCCCCGAAAGCCGGGCCCGGGCCCGGGCCTGCTTGCTCAGACTTCCGTTGCCAGGGGCCTGAGCCTGGGGGCCACCCCATGGGGAACCATGAGTCCCGCGCCACGAGTCCCCCGACCGTCCCGGCGACAACGGCACTTTTCGCGTCTTCGTCCTAGCCGCGGAGTGAGAGACCAGTCCGTTTCCCCACAGAGGCCAGCCCCCTCCAGGGGCGCCCCGGCCGCCCGCCACGGCGGAGGCGGACGCCCGGCCACGGCGCCTCTATCCACTCTGCTCGGGGAAAACTCCCCGGCGCCGGGGCCGCCGGCCGCGCCCCATCGTCGCGGCTCGTTTTCCGGGTGGCCGCGCCATGCCCCGAGCGAGAAAGGGCCCTGCTCCACGCGGCCCTGGTCGCTGACCAGGGCTGCCCAACGCCGGCCAATTCTCACGAGCGTTCTGCCCAAATCGATCCCGATTTGGGCAGAACGCTCGTGAGAATTGGCCGGAAAACGCCCGGCGAACACACTTCGGGCACCACAGGGCCGCAGGGACGCCCCCCCGGGGCCCTGTCCGGGATCGCGTGTCGGCGCGTTCCGGCACCGCCAGGAGGAGCTCCGGGAGGCGGGCCCCGGGGAGGCCGACGCCTCCCGCTGCTCAGCCTCCGGGGGTCCCCTCCCTGGCGCCGGCCGCTGGGGCCGGGCCAGCCCCGAAAGCCGGGCCCGGGCCCGGGCCTGCTTGCTCAGCCTTCCGTTGCCAGGGGCCTGAGCCTGGGGGCCTCCGCATGGGGAACCCTGAGTCCCGCGCCACGAGTCCCCCCGACCGTCCCGGCGACCACGGCACCTTTCGCGGCTTCGTCCCAGCCGTGGAGTGAGAGATCACTCCGTTCCCCCACAGAGGCCAGCCCCCTCCACGGGCGCCCCGGCCGCCCGCCACGGCGGAGGCGGACGCCCGGCCACGGCGCCTCCATCCACTCTGCTCGGGGAAAACTCCCCGGCGCCGGGGCCGCCGGCCGCGCCCCATCGTGGCGGCTCGTTTTCCGGGTGGCCGCGCCATGCCCCGAGCGAGAAAGGGCCCTGCTCCACGCGGCCCTGGGCGCTGACCAGGGCTGCCCAACGCCGGCCAATTCTCATGAGCGTTCTGCCCAAATCGATCCCGATTTGGGCAGAACGCTCGTGAGAATTGGCCGGAAAACGCCCGGTGAACACACTTCGGGCACCACAGGGCCGCAGGGCCGCCCCCCGGGGCCCTGTCCGGGATCGCGTGTCGGCGCGTTCCGGCACCGCCAGGAGGAGCTCCGGGAGGCGGGCCCCGGGGAGGCCGACGCCTCCCGCTCCTCAGCCTCCGGGGGTCCCCTCCCTGGCGCCGGCCGCTGGGGCCGGGCCAGCCCCGAAAGCCGGGCCCGGGCCCGGGCCTGCTTGCTCAGCCTTCTGTTGCCAGGGGCCTGAGCCTGGGGGCCTCCGCATGGGGAACCCTGAGTCCCGCGCCACGAGTCCCCCCGACCGTCCCGGCGACCACGGCACCTTTCGCGGCTTCGTCCCAGCCGTGGAGTGAGAGATCACTCCGTTCCCCCACAGAGGCCAGCCCCCTCCACGGGCGCCCCGGCCGCCCGCCACGGCGGAGCCGGACGCCCGGCCACGGCGCCTCCATGCACTCTGCTCGGGGAAAACTCCCCGGCGCCGGGGCCGCCGGCCGCGCCCCATCGTCGCGGCTCGTTTTCCGGGTGGCCGCGCCATGCCCCGAGCGAGAAAGGGCCCTGCTCCACGCGGCCCTGGGCGCTGACCAGGGCTGCCCAACGCCGGCCAATTCTCACGAGCGTTCTGCCCAAATCGATCCCGATTTGGGCAGAACACTCGTGAGAATTGGCCGGAAAACGCCCGGCGAACACACTTCGGGCACCAGAGGGCCGCAGGGCCGCCCCCCCGGGGCCCTGTCCGGGATCGCGTGTCGGCGCGTTCCGGCACCGCCAGGAGGAGCTCCGGGAGGCGGGCCCCCGGGAGGCCGACGCCTCCCGCTCCTCAGCCTCCGGGGGTCCCCTCCCTGGCGCCGGCCGCTGGGGCCGGGCCAGCCCCGAAAGCCGGGCCCGGGCCCGGGCCTGCTTGCTCAGCCTTCCGTTGCCAGGGGCCTGAGCCTGGGGGCCTCCGCATGGGGAACCCTGAGTCCCGCGCCACGAGTCCCCCCGACCGTCCCGGCGACCACGGCACCTTTCGCGGCTTCGTCCCAGCCGTGGAGTGAGAGATCACTCCGTTCCCCCACAGAGGCCAGCCCCCTCCACGGGCGCCCCGGCCGCCCGCCACGGCGGAGGCGGACGCCCGGCCACGGCGCCTCCATCCACTCTGCTCGGGGAAAACTCCCGGGCGCCGGGGCCGCCGGCCGCGCCCATTCGTCGCGGCTCGTTTTCCGGGTGGCCGCGCCATGCCCCGAGCGAGAAAGGGCCCTGCTCCACGCGGCCCTGGGCGCTGACCAGGGCTGCCCAACGCCGGCCAATTCTCACGAGCGTTCTGCCCAAATCGATCCCGATTTGGGCAGAACGCTCGTGAGAATTGGCCGGAAAACGCCCGGCGAACACACTTCGGGCACCAGAGGGCCGCAGGGCCGCCCCCCCGGGGCCCTGTCCGGGATCGCGTGTCGGCGCGTTCCGGCACCGCCAGGAGGAGCTCCGGGAGGCGGGCCCCGGGGAGGCCGACGCCTCCCGCTCCTCAGCCTCCGGGGGTCCCCTCCCTGGCGCCGGCCGCTGGGGCCGGGCCAGCCCCGAAAGCCGGGCCCGGGCCCGGGCCTGCTTGCTCAGCCTTCCGTTGCCAGGGGCCTGAGCCTGGGGGCCTCCGCATGGGGAACCCTGAGTCCCGCGCCACGAGTCCCCCCGACCGTCCCGGCGACCACGGCACCTTTCGCGGCTTCGTCCCAGCCGTGGAGTGAGAGATCACTCCGTTCCCCCACAGAGGCCAGCCCCCTCCACGGGCGCCCCGGCCGCCCGCCACGGCGGAGGCGGACGCCCGGCCACGGCGCCTCCATGCACTCTGCTCGGGGAAAACTCCCCGGCGCCGGGGCCGCCGGCCGCGCCCCATCGTCGCGGCTCGTTTTCCGGGTGGCCGCGCCATGCCCCGAGCGAGAAAGGGCCCTGCTCCACGCGGCCCTGGGCGCTGAGCAGGGCTGCCCAACGCCGGCCAATTCTCACGAGCGTTCTGCCCAAATCGATCCCGATTTGGGCAGAACGCTCGTGAGAATTGGCCGGAAAACGCCCGGCGAACACACTTCGGGCACCACAGGGCCGCAGGGCGGCCCCCCCCGGGGCCCTGTCCGGGATCGCGGGTCGTCGCGTTCCGGCACCGCCAGGAGGAGCTCCGGGAGGCGTGCCCCGGGGAGGCCGACGCCTCCCGCTCCTCAGCCTCCGGGGGTCCCCTCCCTGGCGCCGGCAGCTGGGGCCGGGCCAGCCCCGAAAGCCGGGCCCGGGCCCGGGCCTGCTTGCTCAGCCTTCCGTTGCCAGGGGCCTGAGCCTGGGGGCCTCCCCATGGGGAACCCTGAGTCCCGCGCCACGAGTCCCCCGACCGTCCCGGCGACAACGGCACCTTTCGCGGCTTCGTCCTAGCCGCGGAGTGAGAGACCAGTCCGTTTCCCCACAGAGGCCAGCCCCCTCCAGGGGCGCCCCGGCCGCCCGCCACGGCGGAGGCGGACGCCCGGCCACGGCGCCTCCATCCACTCTGCTCGGGGAAAACTCCCCGGCGCCGCGGCTGCCGGCGTCGCCCCATCGTCGCGGCTCGTTTTCCGGGTGGCCGCGCCATGCCCCGAGCGAGAAGGGCCCTGCTGCACGCGGAACTGGGCGCTGACCAGGGCTGCCCAACGCCGGCCAATTCTCACGAGCGTTCTGCCCAAATCGATCCCGATTTGGGCAGAGCGCTCGTGAGAATTGGCCGGAAAACGCCCGGCGAACACACTTCGGGCACCACAGGGCCGCAGGGCGGCCCCCCCCCGGGGCCCTGTCCGGGATCGCGGGTCGTCGCGTTCCGGCACCGCCAGGAGGAGCTCCGGGAGGCGTGCCCCGGGGAGGCCGAAGCCTCCCGCTCCTCAGCCTCCGGGGGTCCCCTCCCTGGCGCCGGCAGCTGGGGCCGGGCCAGCCCCGAAAGCCGGGCCCGGGCCCGGGCCTGCTTGCTCAGCCTTCCGTTGCCAGGGGCCTGAGCCTGGGGGCCTCCCCATGGGGAACCCTGAGTCCCGCGCCACGAGTCCCCCGACCGTCCCGGCGACAACGGCACCTTTCGCGGCTTCGTCCTAGCCGCGGAGTGAGAGACCAGTCCGTTTCCCCACAGAGGCCAGCCCCCTCCAGGGGCGCCCCGGCCGCCCGCCACGGCGGAGGCGGACGCCCGGCCACGGCGCCTCCATCCACTCTGCTCGGGGAAAACTCCCCGGCGCCGCGGCTGCCGGCGGCGCCCCATCG